>NC_056749.1:158666582-158889082 GCF_019279795.1 Protopterus annectens
CATTTATTTCAACCCACCTACTTTAACTTGCACTGTTTTGCAGTGGCCATTGTAAGCTGTTGTAGGGCTTGTAGCTCATGTTAATTGATTTGCAGCTTTTGGAAACTGTGGCCGCTGCCCTGCATATAGTCTATGCTTTCCATGCATCATTTCTAAACTAATTCTCTAGTTCCTTGGTTTATACGCGATTGTTTAATGCTTCAGTGGCATTGGGAGAAGCAGCGTATTCATAACTCATACTGCGAGTGAAAACAACACATGCTCCAGTTTATAATATAAAAGGCATGTTTTGCCTCTTATAATGACTGTAATTTTAACAAGGATACAAACTTAGGCATCATTTTGTGAAGTTACTCCCTATTCATAGAGTTCTGTTGAGTCTTGAAAGGAACAATACAGTAACTGAATCATTTAGAAAGGACTTGGGATAATTTGTTATGTTTTGAGAAGCAATATTCAGACCTGGCCCCATGAAATAGACGGATAAACTCCTGACTGCAGCCCATATGACCCATGTCAATTACTTGCAAAGGTACTGGAGGGATTGGGCTGGGAGGATGGGAGTGAGCGGCCAATGCCAGTTCACCCACCCTGGGGGGTTGAGCTAGTGCAATGGTGACACCTGAATCAGTGCAGCTTTTTCCACTTGCAGCAAATAACCTAGCATGTCCGCATTGCACAACAGTGAACCAATTAATTAGAAGGTTACACATTATCAGTAGCTCACATGCACACATGCACCTTCTGAGAGCAGAACTTGTGAAGTTCACAAGTTCTCAAATGGATGAAGATAAGACAATCTACATAACTGTCCGATTGGCTGATTCCCTAATATTTGACTCTCTCCCAATGGGGAAAAATGAGCCTGAGGGATTTTGACTAAAGGATGAATAAATGGGTCAACTGGGTACAGGAATGGGGAGCCATGGTCATATCTCTAGACCCAAGAAAAATGTATAACTCTGTATTCCCCTAAAGGATCTTATCAGAAAAGTGTCAAGCATATTTTAAAAAACACAGTCTACTGAAAATAAATGTAAGTATAAATATTAATATATAATAAAAGTAAATGGTTCTCAAGCTACTTTACCAACAGACAGCAATCTGTCAAGTGTCTCTCTTCCTTCTCTCCCTTCCACCCCATCAATATGGGGGTACAACAAGGCTCCATTCTCAGACCACTGCTGTGTAACATCTTCACAAACGATCTTCACATCTCTTGCTCTAACTCCTCCCTCATACAATATGGAGATGATTCCATTTTCATCTCCACTTCGGATAATCTCTGTCACTTCGACACTTTAACCCAAGACTCTTTCAACTCTGTTGAATGTTGATTAACTGACAATCAACTCATACCCAACCCCCCCCCCAGAAAAAAACCTTCTCTTATTCCTCCTGAAATGTCTTTCTCATCATAAATCTTCTTTTACTATCATATTTCTTGACAACACTAGAATTAATGTAGAAGCACACACCGAGCTTCTGGGTGCTTTCATTGGTGACCAACTAAGATTTGATCTACATGTCCAAAATAGCATAACAAAGACTCATCAAAAACTGGGCTTGCACTATAGAAACAAAAGTTCCTCACCAAAAGCTATAGACTTTCCCTTGCCTATGCCTACCTTTTTCCCAGTCGACTTTATGCCTCTCCAATCTTAACCAGCTTATAATCCTCTATGAGGTCTAAGCCTGAACTCACTTTTAACAAAGTCACTAGGTTCTCTCCAAACCAACCTTTCAACTAACACCACTGCTTTTCTCTCAAATCCCCAAGCTGGCTAGAATTACCCCATGAGCTTCTACTAGCTCAGCTTCTCCTTACTCACTCCATCCTTTAAAAAAAACGTACCTCCTGCCTCACCATCTCATCCCTCATCTCCTTCCATACTCCCAATCACTCTCTCTGAGCTCTGCCCAATTTCTCTTGGAATTCTGTAAGCCCAAAAGAACCATTGGCCAAAATCTATACAGCTACTCTCTTCCCTTAGCTTGGAACAAACTTCCTTTGCTCATCACTGTATCCAATACAAATAACTTCAAAAAAAAACTTTAAAAGAAACTCTTCTGAAATCATGAACTTGCCCCTGCCATGTCCCAACCTAACTCTCTTCAGTATTGTATAAAAGTATAAAGAAAACAGCTGTTCTTCAGGTCTATATTATTTTGTCGAATGGTTATTCAGCGAATAGCCATTCATCAAACACCTATTTATTGAAACCAATTTGTATGTGGAGAACAGGGGTCTGTATCATTTTGATGAATGGCTATTCAGTGAATAGCCATTCATAAAATACTTAATAATTGAAGCTGCTCTTCAGTGAACGGCAAATTTTAAGTAGGGAAAATAAGTGATTGGCCAATCGAGCGACTGCAAAAAAAAAATAATAAAATTTAAAACCTGCAATATACCGAATAGAACACATTTAGGAAATGATGCATCTATTGTCTGCAAAAATCATTCAACCCCTATGAAACAAGATGATGCCCCGAACAGCTTTGGAATTCTGGATGCAAGTATTCAGCAATCTGAGTATCCAGTTTGTTCAGAAGGAAACAAAAAAGAGAAAGAAAGGAAGACATTCACAACAAATAACAGGGAAGAAAAAGAAACTGATTAATGACTGCAAAGGAAATTGAATACGTAGAAAACAGGACACTGCTTTGTTATGTAACACATAGGTTATAGGGAATGATGATACTTTTCTACAAGAAAACCTTCAGTCTACAGAAAAAGGCAGCATTTTTCCAAAAGAGAATGTAGAAATAAGAGGCAAGGGGCAGGTGAAAAGGAAGAAATCAAAATTGAATCTGGAAGGATTGAAGAACATTACTGTAAGAAAAAAGAAGAGAAAGACAGATGTTGACTACACGGCTCAAGCTGTGGATTTACCATGCCAGATGGATAAGAATTGAATACACAATGGAAACAGTAGGATTAATAAGACTAATGATGATGTAGATATGTCCTCTGTAACAATTGATGGAGTGTGTCAATATTACAAGATCAAATGCTTATGCGATCCAAAACCTAAACAACGAACTTCTAATATTGAACCGAATAATGTTGAACAGTGCAGGAAAACACATCAGTCGTCCACGGGAAAAATAAACTTTACACGCAAACTAACTAACACCCCCCGATGTCGGGGGCTGTTACCCCCACACCCCCCTAACTAAATATACCAACTCTGAGATCGATCTACAGTAGACAAAACAGCAAAATCTAGCAAACAGCCAAGAGAAATCTTTCCCTGCATTAAATCACCCATTTGCAGTTTTTTTGCTTTCGATATTACAAAGTTTGATGTTTAGGTGTTCGATCAACTAAGCATTTGATCTTGTAATATAGACCCGATAGAGCAGATATTACTTTATTAGAAGCTGAAGATTCTTCAGAGCTGGCCAGAAAAGACATTCTTGTAATAGGTGATTCAATTATTAGAGGAACTGACACTTATATTTAGAGAGAAGATAATGAACATCGAATCGTGTTATGCTTGCCAAGTTCAGAACTAGAAGATGTCAGACAAGCCTTGGAATGCCATAATGTAAGGAAGTACGGATCCGTTTTTATTCATGCTGGTAGAAATGATGTCATGCTCAAGGATTCTCTGACTGTTAGTCGGGAACTGACAGCCCTCCTAGATAGTACAGCTTGTACTGGTGTTAGGACACATTTTTTCACATATAACTTATAGAAAGGATAATCGGGTCATGTGAATGGAAACATTTTTTTGGGAAAATACCTACATGGAAAAATCTCCTGTTTTAAAAAATGTAAATGAAAGGAATGTCAGGATGGCGTGCATTAGTCAGGATCAGGGAAGGGAATTTTTGCAGCAGATATTTTACAGTATTTGACACACACTAGGCAGGATTTTTGCCAGATTGAAAATGTAACAGTTCACAGATAGCAACATTTGGTGCATGTATGATAGTTGTTAATGCTAGGAGCATTAATAATAAAGCTTTTTATTGGAACATTTGCTATGTTCCCACAAGATTGATGTTGTTATAGTTTGTGAAACATGGTTAAAGAACAATGACTGGAAACCAGTTCTCTCAGTGTATAAATGTTTTTACTGTAACAGACATTCTAACAAAAAGTCAGGTGGAGGTGTTATGACAGGGATTAAATATAATTATAAGACTTGTGATTATTACATGGGCAATGATAAGACCAATACTATAGACTGTGTAACTGTGACAATAAAGACAACCCTGTAACATATAACAATAGTTGGAGTGTATAGACCACCAAAATCAAGTGCAGATGATATAGATGAACTCATATATTTCTTGATTGAAACAGAGGAGGTAGAATAATATTAACTGGAGACTTAAATTTACCAGAAACAGACTGGAATAATATCAGTTCAACAATGTTACTAAGGAAATTATTCAAAATGTATATTCAGGAACAACAATACCTTCAGACTGTAAAAA
This sequence comes from Protopterus annectens, assembly GCF_019279795.1. Taxonomy (NCBI): domain Eukaryota; kingdom Metazoa; phylum Chordata; order Ceratodontiformes; family Protopteridae; genus Protopterus; species Protopterus annectens. The sequence continues at coordinate 158,671,035 of NC_056749.1, forward strand.
AACCTACCAGGGGATGGAACATACTAGACATTGTTTGTGTTCCTAAAGAAACTACTGTTACTTCAAGTCAAGTTTTACCACCATTGATGTGTAGTGATCATGGAGTTATAAATGTTAATTTGTGCACGATAATTCTGCCAAACTGAAATCTAAACCAATGCACAGAAGGTTAATTACAGATTATATGGAAGCAAAACAGTCACTGTAAAACTAATAGGAGTGAGGTGTTCAGTGGACAAACTGCAGGTGGAATGTGGAAAGGTTTGAAAGAGAACTTGTTTGAGTGCAAAAAATCAGAAACATGTTTTACATCGGGATCTAGGCATACAGCATCAGGGGAATATCGTTCTATAAGAACAAGATATCTATTAAGGTGAGAAACAAAAAAATATAAGAAATGGAAGAGAGGTCGAACTACAACTTTGAAAACTGAAATAAACAAGCTGTACAAACAGATTAAGCATAGTGTGAAACAATATCAAGAAAAATTTGAAGAATATTTATATAAAGATATTTAGCATAACAGGAAACCTTTATATGTATATATATATATATATATATATATATATATATATATATACACAGTACATAAGATGTGGAAGAAGTAAAGACACACAAATTGATAAACTGTGTGAAGATTCTTAAATTTATTCTCAGGCACAATAGATTATAGATATATTTACAAAATCTTATGCAAAACAGTTTGGCTCCACAAAAGTGGTGATAAGTTGTCCTAGTGACATCCAGTTTACCCCAGATACTGGAATCAAATTAGATTATATTGAAGACGAACTGCACAGACTGGATCCAAACAAAGTACAGGGAGGAGACGGAATTAGTAACAATGACCTGAGAACACATCAGCAAGAACTTAGAGTACTATTATATTTATTATTCACCAGGTCATAAAAATATGTGGAGATTCCCTAAGATTGGAGACATGCACTAATTAAACCTGTCTTCAAGGCAAAGAGGAGTAGGATAAACCCAGAGTCATATAGACCTTTAAGTCTTCTTTCATGTTGTGGAAAAATAATGGAGAAGGTTATATTGGATAAGTTATTGTCAGAACTGGATAGGTTGGGACTTGAAACCATATATCAGCATGCATATGTTGAAAACAGATCTATTACCACCTGCAACATGATGTTCTATAACAATATAATAACAGCTATGAAAAAAGTGTGCTGTGCTGTAATTTATATAGATTTAACTTCAGCATTTGATAGGGTGATACACAAAACACTGATCAATACATTTGTACAAATAGATATTGATGTACTCCTGATAACATGGATACGTGCATGGCTTACAAATAGGATATGGCAAGTATCATACAGCAATTGGACAAGTGAAATCCTTGATTACAGTAAGGGTATCCTGCAGCACTCTGTCCTAGGCCCTTACTTGTTTAGATTGAATTTTCAGACCTAACTTTTTCATCAGAGATGTTCTACTGTCTATATGCATACAACCTGAAAATGAGTAATATGATTACATGTGTTACATATAAGGTATGTCTGCAAAATAACTTGACTAAATTGACCATTTGGGCACAGGAGAATAATATGCTGATAAATACATCAAAAACTAAGCATATGAGATTTGGGAGACATAAATTGAAAGGTGAATATTTAATACAGCACACAGTGATTGAAACTGTAGACTCATTTAAGGACCTGGGTACATGGGTAGATACAGCTATGAGTTTTACTAATCATATCAACCAATTGGTTAATGATAGTTATAGAACTATATGTTGTATAAAAAGATTTATAAAATCTAGGCAATCAAAAATGATAAAGTCATCGTTTGTTAGTTACATCAGACCCAAACGTGAGTATGGAATAACAATATGGAAACTCTATAAGAAAACAAGTATGAGTAAACTGGGAAGAGTACAGCAGAAATATACCAAGGGCATCCATGGATGTGAAAATTTATGTTATTATGAATGACTAAAATATGTGAACTCGTACAGTGTCTCTTACAGATATCTAAAAGGAGATCTTATTTAAGTATATAGGACATTTAGGGACAACTACCTCTGGGAATGTTTGGGGTTATCAAAAAGTACTAGAGAATCATCAGATAACCCATGTAGAAGATTCTATAGGGATGAGAAGGGTACTAATCGGTACTCTGACAGAGTACAGCATGTACTAGTTTAGATATTTTTAAGAACAGTCTGGACACTTATTATGGGAACAAGTCTTTTGGTATATTGGCAAGCTAGAAGGGCATTAATGCCCGTGACTTAAATATTTGTATGTATGTCTCTACTGCTTCTTACTACTCGGAGCCTTGAAATACCGTTGCCCATCCATTTTACTTTAAGCATAATCTGATTCGATTATACTCATGTCCTTTCTTTCTGTCTGTGTACTGCCTTGAGCTACTCTACTTTGTCATATTTTTACTTCATATTCTTTCTCCAGGGCTTGCTGATTAGTTCTACTTTAAACTGTACTCTGAGATTTTTATGTAATTTTAGTAACCATCACGGATCTACTACTGTCACAGCTCATTGCCTGTTGATTTATTTATTTCTGCATTGTGTGTGAAATTGTATTTCTATAAACAGTTACCTCTGCATTAGATTTTTCCTTGTATTAGAAGCTTTCTATGATTATTGTTATGTCTACTTTGATAAGGGTTCTGTATGGAGCGTTTCTCCCCCAGCCTTCACTAAAAATGAGCTCAAGGTCAGTCGGACTAACCCTGACAACAAATGTCAAAATAAAAAAATTAAATGATAACTAAAAAGAAAGTGAGGAAGAAAGGTTTGCAAACTTATCACTCAAAATTAAATACAAAACTGTAAATAGCTGCACACAATGAAATACACTTGATAATATTAATTTTACAATTGATAAGTAACATATTAAAGTATAAATAGCACATCTGAATATGAAGGACATAAGAAAACAAAGCATATGTTTACTAAGTCCATCCATTTTGTCGCATTTCATTTTTTTTTATTTAGCAGTAATGATCAGTGAAGTTACAAATATGTCAGGATTATTTTTTTAAACTCTGTTTTATTGATGTAAGTAATTCGTGTAACATTTGACACTTCTACAGCAATGATTAATGGGGCCATAGCACTCGGTATTTAAATAAAATTAGCATCAGAAAGTGATATGAAATAACATTATAATACCAATTAGTGAACTGTCATCAGAAAGTGATATGAAATGATGTTATAATGCTAATTACTGAACCGTTTGCAAATGTGACTCAGAAAAGGAAATGAATATTATGAAATGTATTGTGAGAAACTAAGCAAAAAGACATTCTGTTTTCTGGATTTGCATATTAATAGCAATGTTTAATTTTTTTAAGGCAGCAAAACAAATTTTCTAAAGCAATATTTCAGTACTTGATAAATATAATACAGTATGTGCATACTCTAAACATTTTTTTGATTAGATTTTAAATTTAACAGCTGTGATATCTACAAAACAAATCACACAATAATGACTAGTAAATATTTTCATTATGAATCTCTAAATGGGGTTATGTTCTTGTAAGCTGAACAGTAATAATTTATGATATTTCTAGTTTTGAAATGTGATGGATTTAATTAGTTATCTTTAGAAGTCCTGTGGTTTTTATGTTACTTAAAGCTAGAGGGGTGTATTATAAGCATCTTAGAAGAGACATGAGGAAGGTTTAATTCAGCTTTTGGACTAAGGTAATTTAACACTAAAACAAAAGGATCCAAGGACTGTAACAATTTAAACACATGAATACTGTGGCCAACACTGATATTACTGGCCCTGCCTTTATCAGTAAATATGAACTGATAATAGTATAACCTGGTAGAATAAAGATATATGCTGCAAAAGTCTAAAATTCAATTGTATAGCACGTCTTAGATGTTTCATGGATTAAACAACAAAGGATCTGCATTCTGATCCTAAGAAAGATTCATGTAGGTGTCCCTGTGGTGTAAACATTACAAATGAATTCATTTAATTTTTGGACTGGAACTCTAGCAAACTGGAGTAAATAGGATAGTCTAATGGCATGTCGATTGGAGTTGCCATATCTGTGCATTGCATTTATCTTTTACTGGTCCATATATGATCTTGCTACATTTAAATATCTGCCCTTCAATATTGTTTAGATATATTTTTTGTGCAGAATGCTGCATTTCACTTGGGTTTGCTGGCAGAAGGCCAAATGTACACCTTTACCTCATTAATACTTAACTCAGTTACTTCACAGTAGTACAAAACGAATTATACTACATGTATGAAGGTGTATCCTGAACCTTTGCAACTAATATGAAAAACATGAAGCTGAACAGAAAGCACATCAGAATTTATTATACAGTAAACTAATTAAAAAAAGTATAAAAATACAAACATACAAATCTCTACATACAAATTTCTCTAATGGTATAAACAAAATATTATAAATCATTATATCTATTTTTTACATTTATTTATAACCACAGACGTTATGCTTTGTTTACAGGCCAGTGTATTTTATTTATTTATTTTATTTATTTAACATTTGTTAACTGGGAAAGTCCAACTTGGAACAAAGCCAATTTTCAGTGGAGGCCCAGGGAAAAAAGGCTCCAGATGCATGTCTTTGTAATGTGGGAGGAAACCGCAGCACCCGGAGGAAACCCACACGAACGCAGGGTGGACATGCAGACTGCACATAGAAGGCACCCCAGTTGAGAATCGAACCAGAGAACCTCTTGCTGTGAGGTGACAATGCTACCGCTGCACCACTGCACCGTCCATATTTGTAAATATAACATATGCTTGTATAAATGCATTCTGCATACTATGTTTGGTATACTGCCATTGACAGCCATGATTCACAGACATGGGTTTTTGTAATGAGCAACAAATTAAGAGACGATTGTTTTCTTAAATGTTGTACAGAAATACATGATACACATTGGCATACTTTGTGCAGCAGTGCTCCAGATGGGGCATCTTTATCTACAGGTAAACAATCCCTAATCTGAAACCCATGGGAGCAGCCGAGTTTTGAATTTTGGAATTTTCCGGATTTTAGAGCATTCAGACAATGAATTACAAATACAGCTTAATTAGGAGTCAAAATTTTCAATTAATGTTTACTGCTAGTAGTAGATGAAAAGACAGCAGTGAGACTACATTTCAAGATATGTAATGAAGTAAGTTATAAAATTATGTAGGAGGGGAGGGAAGATAGTAGCATATAGGATAATAGTGATAATAACATAGGACTGAGGCACGACGGTATAGGATTACTTCTGTTTAGGCTCTCTGTTCCAAAATGGTGTATCTAGAAGGTTTATAACTTAGGTTTACAGGAGAAGCAAGAGACCAGCAGAGCGCTGTATAGGGACAGTTATAAAAGAGTAAGAGGGGAAGTGTTCTTTGAGGAGAGGTGAAAAGGGATTTATTGATTCAAGTGCAGGAGAGGAAGTTGTTAGGGGTATACAAATTCAAGTAGAGGATGGCAAACAGTTACCAATAAGCAATAAGAAGTTTGTCATTTCACTAAGGGTCTCAACCTGGTGATGAACATGTGCATGGTCAGGACTGGGTAAGGTATTCTTTGAGCTGGATTTTATGGCTTGAGGGTGTGTTAATCATTTTTACTTGTATAGGGATGGTGTTTCAGAGTTTGGAGATGCAACAGGAGTATGGTGAGTCCGCCAATGAATTATTTGATTTAGTAGTAGTTAGGCCAACATTTATAACCAGAATGAGGGTCCCTTGTTGGGGTGTATGGGAATAATATGTTTCTCAATGCAGGGCATAGTTCAGGAACATATATCAGTTTGTATGTCACAACTAGCTGAGAGTATGTTATGTAGTTGGTAGGCTCTAGTCAGTTTAGCTGTTTTAAGGCTTGGCAGTAGCAGTTTCAGTTTACAGTGCTGGTGGCAAATTTAGGTAATTTATTGCAACAGGAGGATAGTTTGGATTTTAGTGTAGAGCTTAGGTTTCTAAGGATAGGTGAGGCATAAAAGAGGGTTGGAAACAAATAGAATGAAACTAGGGTTTTTCATGCTGGGTCTGTAAAGTACTATTTTGTCCTGTAAAGGTAGCCAAGTTTCTGGTGAGTCTTTTTAATTGTTTTGAAGAATATCTTGATCAAAGTTAAGACTGTCAGCTATTACCATGCCCAGTAATTTAGTCAGTGGTACTAGCTCAATTTTAGTATTATTTGCAGATGTAACCAAGAAAGATTGTTTTTGATGGAGATAATGTTTTGGAGTAAATAACAATTGTTTTGTTTTATTTAGGTTAAGGAGTAGGATTTTATTTTTCAGCAAGGTTTCAATTGATGCGAAAGAAATTTGGGTGATTTCTTGTAGTCTGGGTATTCTGGGGGCTGTAGATATTAAAGGTATATCATCTGCATATTGTACTATATTTGCTTGTGAAGCTTGTTTATAAAAATATTAGGTACTTTTCCTTTATCGGGGCAACGTCGATAACATTAGAAGATACATGTCAGCAAAGCTGACATTGCATTTGAAAGAAAACAACCGATTTAATGAGGAACAGACAGAAAATCTGGGCAGTTGAGAGGTATGTGCTGAAGTGCAGTACACGTGGTTAATAGTAAGGAAAATAATGAGACAGGTGATGAGTAGAAGTGAAAATACTATTCAGTGCATTCAGAACGTGTTTATTGGGCATGTTCGACTTGTGCAGAAAAGTGATAGCTTCTCAGTGGAGACTAGGGGAGAAAAGGCCCATAGTTAATTAGAAATGTATAAGTGCCATACAAAAATACATTCCATGCTTATGCTAATTCTTTTTGGCAATAATGGAATAGTTAGGACCGTCCATAAATCGCGATCAAGAATTCAGATACCAGTCATAGCTCTCAACCTTCCATCTCCAAAATGAGGAACACTGTCTGTAATAATGTGGAACAAATGGGCAAAATGTGGAACACCTACTAACAGCCCTTTTGGTACTTTTCCGTAAATACACCATATCAATCGAGTCACATTAAATGAACAAACCATTTTCTCTTCTATAAATCGAGTGCAAAGTCAAAAAAGGATCAGAGGTAAATATACCATATCAGGGACACTTCCAAAATATTGGCAGGATTCCTTTGAAAAATTGACGGCATGAAAGGAATTGCATTAATATGTATTTTCTGTGAAAAATTGTAAAATATATGCATTAGCAGAAATAATGCGAACTTTTATATAATATGGAGATGTGATAAACTGATACCTGTATGGGATAAAGTGCAAGAAATTATTAGTTAGGCCCAAAGGGATAGTACATACTTCTCATTGCAAATGTTGCCCCGATAACAGAAAAGTACCAAATATTAAAAAGAAGGCGCCCTAATATGGAGCCCTGAGGGACACCTGTGCTAACTGAAAGACAGGAAGAGAGGTCTTGTCACCATCTGACTACCTGTTGCCTTAAAGATAGATAACTAAAGAAACATTTAAGGGAAGATTGAGAAAGACCTGTAGCGGAGAGTTCAGTGAGTAAATGTTGGTGTAATACAGTGTCAAAAGCTTTGGATAAGTCTAGAAACATAGTTGATACTAGGTTACCACTATTCCAATGCTGGTTTATAGTGTTGGTTAAGTGAAAGATGGAGATGGTTGTGCTGTGGTGGGGTCTGAAACCATGACGTGCTTCCAACAGCAGACTATTTTTAATTTAGGTGATGTAGATGCTGTGCATCAGTACATTTTTCAAGTATTTTTGATAAGGCATACAGGATTACAAAAGGCCTGTATTATTAATCTGTGTAGGTGTGTAACTTTTGTGCAAAGGTATAAAAATGGATTTTTTTATTTCCAGATAGAAGGAATGTACTTTTTTGATTTAGATCTATTCATCTATACAGAGACTGGAAAATAAATTGCATCTGCAACCATTTTAAGAAGTCTGAGAGGAGATGGTCAGCTGCTGGGGTGGTTGGTTTTAGCTAATGTACGAGTTTTTTTTTTTTTAATAGTGGAGGGGTAAAGTCAAATAGATGTGTATATTTAGCAGAGGTTGCTGGTACTGACAGGGCAGTGCAAGTATTAATGTTTATGAGGGACAGTATAGTCTGTATAAAGTAGTTTTTAAACTGTATGGAAATTGAATTAGTATTATTGTTGAATGCAGGGGTGGTGGTGGAAATTTGGCCTGGATGTAAAAGTTTGCTTATGGATGTCCAGAAGAGTTTTAGGTTGTTTTGATATTTAGTTGCCTGAAAACTTGAAATGTATTTTGTGTTCTATTTTTGAGCCACTCTTTCCAGGCTTTGTCATGCTGCTGGATTCATTTGTTGGTTTCTTTTTTTAGCCATGGTCCATGATTAGATTTGACCTTTTAAGTATGTACTGGGGCAAGGTTTTGAGAATTTATAGGAATATCTCATTGAATTGTGAGATACCAGAGTCTAAAGGCATACATTTTAGTATTTTCCAGTTATATTCTCTTAAGGATTTGATTAAAGTGAATCTGTCAAGGTCTTTTGAGTTACAAAATTGGTCGTAAATTATATGTTTTGCTTGGATATTGTAAATTCTGAGAGAGTAAGTAGGTTGATAGCCACTTAGGCTGCGTGGAAGGCTACCGGCTTCCCTAATTTTGTTGGGTCTTTTACTAAGAATCCAGTCTAAGGTTGATTGCTTAACAGTACTTTTGTGGACTCTAGTAACTGATGTAATTAACTGCTGTACAGGTTTACGGAATCAGATGAGGTGTTCCTATTGATAAGCTGACAGTCTATATTTAGATCTTCTACTATTATTCTTTCATGTTGCATATGGTGAAATACCCAGTATAGAATATTTTCCACAGTGGTAATGTTCTTACTTGGTGGGATATATATGTCTGCTAAACAAAATATTTTCCTGTTATTAATTCTGAGATGTGATATGAGGAGTTCCTCAATATTAGACTGTGGTAGCTCCTGTGCATATGCGGTTGTACTTAGGGATTTCTTGTAGATGTTGGCTATTTCACCTGCACACTTATTTTTCCTGCCAAGCCTCATTATACTGAAACTAGGTGGGGTCATTTCATTGTCATATATGTCTTTCTTCAGCCGTATTTCTGTAGTTATGATTACGTCTGGGGAATATGTCAATATAAGCATGTATGTCCTGGATTTTATTGCATATGTTTCTAAGACTGATATTTAGGAAGGGGAGGCTGCAATTAGGAGATGGGAGAAGAAAAGACAATGGTTCATTTAATACTATGCTGTTAGTGTGTGTGTGGGTGGGGGTTGTTGTTGTGTGGGCCCAGGATTTTTATGAATGCCTCCACTGATTTTTTGGGTAGAAATTTTATGAAGGAAAGTATGTAGCCAAATGCATTTGTTCTTTAGTTCTATTGGATTTTGTATGGTAGCATACTTACATTTAAGACACGTGTAATTTAAAAAAAAATTAAGAAAGTTTGCTGGTACAGTCGGGGTGCTATGGTGATAGACTTGGTAACTGTTGTTGTAGTGAGTGTGGGTTTGTAGGACTATTAATTATATTTATTTGGGAGTTATGGTAGTTGGTAATGAGTGCTAAGGATTCACACTAGTAGGGCTTGAGTCAGAGCCAAGAAAAATCAGGATGTTATGTAAAGCTAGATAAACAGAAATCTGCATGATTTTCCTTATATCCTTACACTGTCCCTAATAAACCTCTACATTGTAATAGTTAAAAAAAAAATAAATACAAAAATAAATAAATAAATAAATATCTGCAATGGAGATTCTGTTTTCTGCATTGCCTCTCTTGCACTGATGTACCATGTGAGCATCCAAACGTTAAGTCCCATATGCACGAGCTGTGCATCAGTATAGACAAGAAGACTGAAGCGCCCTTATGCAATGACATTGTTTAAGGAAGGTAAGTGATTTATTTCTTAAATAATGTCATTGTATAATAGCAATAATCCACTCCTATTTTGGGGCATATCAGGATTTACCAGCAGTTGGCTTTGCCCTCCTGATCAAACCACAACAACTTTGAGTAAACGCTGATGCTCAGCCATGGATTTTTAATTGAATAAGATACATAATTACTTAGTAAGATATACTTACCTAAGTTGTGGTTCCTTTGTGTGTTCTGGTCCACTGTCATGTCTAAATGTGATTGATAAAAATCCCATTAATTAGCATGACAGCAGTGCTAGAATAATTATCATTTTATTTTATTTATTTATGTATTTATTGGTTTGTTAACCAGGCTAGTAGACAGATGCATGATGGGTCTAATTTAGCCGCAGGGGAGTAAAGCATGAATAAGGGCTCAAACTGCATGTGTTTCATTGAAAACAAAGAGCTCAACATATCTGCATATCCATAACGTGGCTTATGACCATAACATGTGTGCTATATGCATGATATTATATGTTTCAGATGCAGACAGGGATACCAACACAACTATATTGGCATATATTAGATATATATAAATGTACAAGATTGAGAGATTATCTGTAGTTAACCCATCACTTCTCTCACTCTATCTCTTTATTCTGTACTTAGTAATCTCACCTTCATCCCATACTTCTCCTCTCCTCACATCCCTGTAGTCATTCCTACCTGCACCTTACCCTGGCTGCACGTATGACAGCTGCTAAAGTGTAACAACTACTTTCAATTGAAACTAATATTTTATACTGTTGGTGCTATTATATAATTTTATGTCATATGTTAAATAATACGATTAGCACTGTTGCTTCACAGCAAGAGGTTCTCCCGTTTGATTCTCGACTGGAGCGCCTTCTGTGTGGATTCTGTATGCCCTCCCCACGGTCGAGTGACAGTAAGGACATGCAGGTAGGTGCAAGTGTGAATGGACGTGCCTTCGTTGAAGGTTGGGCGTCGGGCTGGCAACTCGGCACTGTAAAATCTACTGCCAATCATGAGCAGACCGGAGTTCCGCTGTGGCGACCCCTAACCGGGAAAAGCCAAAAGACTTTTTTTATGTTAAATAATACTACTTAACATTAATGTACTCTGCTGTGTGAATTCAAATTGAAGATTATTATTGTGTGTATAAATGTTATTTGTAGACCTTTTCTCCCCGGGCCTACGCTGAAAACGTACCCATGTCCTGCTGGACTTTCCCATTAACTAAATGTCAAATAAACAATAAATAAATAAAATAAAGTTAACAGGAAATGGTAGTGATATATATATGCGTGTATATATATATATATATATATATATATATATATATATATATATATATATATATTTATACATATATTACACATTTAGTTTTCCACAGAGAATGATTTAAAGAATTAGAAAGAGAAAGGGTGGACTTAATAGATTAATGAGAAGAAAGAGAAACAAAAAAGGGGATTAATGATACAACAAGACTTAAAATACAATGTAAATATGTTGCACCTGCAGAGAATAGTTATTTTATTCCATCAATGGTTGAGGCTGAAACATGATTAAGTGGCTCATTTCCCATAAGATACAACACAGATACCTTATTATGGCAGTGAAGGTTACTTCCTATTTCAGGATCTCAGGAGCATCACTATGTGTGAGTATGCAAAGTTATGATTCTCATAGCTGGGCTGCTTGCGAACTCCTGTGCTAACACATCATTTCCTACTGTGCAAAGGAGTCTTTAGTTAGTTAGTAGCAGAGAAGGATTGGAGCTAGTTAGTTGTTACAAGTCTTCATACCTCTCAACTGTCCAGATTTTTGCAGAATGTAAGATTTCTGTCCCATATTTTTGGTGCATTTCTCATACAATTGTGTTTTTTTCTGGCAAATCATTGGTAAGACATGGAGGATTAAGTCAAAATAGAATTCCAGACATTTGAGTTTCAACCTTCATAACCTTCAAAAATCCATGTCAGTGCAAAACCTGTTATTCTATCAACTTTCTAAGTTTGTAAGACCAGTTTTTAAAATGTGTCCCTATTTTGGGGCCTTTGTCCCCTCATTATGTATGGCTTTGTCCAGATTTCTTGCTCTAAGAGGATGAGAGGTCCAATGCACAGAAGGCACAGGGATTGTGAATCACAGATAATCCTGAGCATATGCACTCCAACATGGAGTATTATGGTTACACAATGGAATAAGATTGTATGGTGTGTCACTCCACTGTTCATTACTTTCTATGAGTTTCATATGGCTCTATTATGCCACCTTGTTGACTACCATACCAAACAGTGGACAATGTTTACAAATTCTGCTCTAAGAACTTAAAAAGTAGATTCTAGGCATAAAATGCTTTTATAATGATATAATAGTTCACACAATGCCATGCCAGCTTTGTAAGTCACTTGGCTTACGAATGACTAATGATACTTATATTTTCATAGGTTCATAAGTAAGTACTTAGCTAGCTGCCAATGTGGACCATTTTAAGCCTAGACAGTTTTCCTTTTTGTGCTTGAAATAACCTATCCCATTTAGTTATAGGTTGACTTTACCCATCCCATGGTCGATAATTATTACTCCTAACGATAATAACTGGGATCATACAGTAGATAATTTGAGGGGACACCTGCATGGGATAAAGCATATAGTGGTTGACTCTGTCCATTACTAAGTCAAAGTGAAATTCAAAGTAAACTTTATTGTCCTTCAGAAATCACCCAAACAAAAAAACTGAATGAAATTATGTGTCTCTGGACTCAATGTGCAGACAACATATAGACTATTTTCACAGAGATGTTCACAAATAACACCTAGTTATTATGTCTTGCACATGCAGGTAGATAGACTAATACTACAGATAATTAGAAACACATTTTAACACTTTTTGCAGTGAACACTTACTTGCATGAGAATTAATATTGCACAAGTACTTTGTTAAGACTTTGCATTGATCCTTGCACAGCAAGAGACATTTGAGTACTGCACTGCGAACATTGCACAAGTACTTGGTTAAGACTTTGCATTGATCCTTGCACAAAAAGGGACATTTGAGTATTGCACTGCGAACATTGCACAAGTACTTGGTTAAGACTTTGCATTGATCCTTGCACAGAAAGAGACATTTGAGTATTGCACTGTGAACATTAGCATATCGCACTATGGTTCATTTATGAATTTGCAACATGTATTGCACTGAAAGAAGAGATATTTTACTGCATTGCTACTGCCCTAGATGGCCTATAAGTTACAGTCATGGTGAATGTTGCACTAAGTATTACATGCGACTGATGACCAGATTAATGCGCAATTTGAGACAAGCTTCTACAGTTTCTACTGACCTAGATTACTATCATGGAGCATCTTTGTTAATAGAGTTCATCAGCATGATGACATTACAGAAGAAGCTGTTCCTGAATTTCACAGTTCTGCAATGTATGCTTTGGAAGCACTTTCCAGTTGATAGATGCAAGAACTGTCTGTAAGCATCTTAAGTACAGTCTTTAATTATTCCTCCAGCTATGCTGAGACATCTGGATAAGTACAAGTCATGGATAGATAGTACAGTGGTCTTGATGATCCTCCCGGCTGTCTTCACCACTGTCTGCAGGGATTTGCACTCAGAGGTAGAGCAGCTTCCATAACATAGTATGAGGTTGTTCTTCAGGTTGCCTCTTTCTATTAGTTCGTCTGTAGAAGGTAGTGAGAACTGTCAATGGGGAGGTGGAGCCTAGATGGCAAACAGATTAGCAGCAATTTTTAGAGCTCCACAAAACAGTACTAGAAAACAGGGAAATTTTTATTTTCATTAACCAGAAAGAGAAAAAAAATATTAAGGAACTTAAGAACTACAACTCTACTAAATTTCAAGAAATATTATTGAGTTTTTCCTGTCAAAATATTCTGGAGAGCAACACAACTGTTTGGTAATGGCCAGTTTAAAGAAATCTCACTCAGAAACCACTCTGAAGAAGGAGATACAACTGATGTCTTCCACATTACATGAACTGTCATCGAAAATGGATAGATTCACTGATAATTTGGAAAGTCTCAAGGAAAACTGCCAAAAGCAAACAGATGTACTAAAAGAAATACTACAGCAACAACAAAGTAAATTAGTTGATATGGAGACATCACTAAATGACACAGATGGAAGACTCAAAGAGGAAAATCAGACAGAATTCTTACTTCACCAAAATAACTGGCTACTTAATAAAGTGGATGATTTAGAGAACAGGGAGAGAACAACTAATATAAGAATATTTGGTCTTCAAGAAAAAACTGAGGGAGAAGACATCATCACCTTTTTGAATTCCTGGCTTCTTGAAGTGCTTGATTTAAAAGAGGATTTATCAAATGGAATAGAAAGAGCTCACAGTGCCATAGGAAAATCTATACCCTCTTCACCTAATGCACCACCAAGATCAATTGTGGTAAAGTTTGTGTCCTTCTTGGATAAAGAGCCCATTTTAAAAACAGCCTGGAGAAAAAGTCCCATAACATATAAACAGAGTCAGAACATATTTGACAATGATTATTCTGCAAAAGTGTTAGAAACAAGGAAAAAAATGTGGCCATTAGTGAAACTTCTCAAACAAAATAAAGTAAAAGCACAGATGGTATATCCTGCTAGAATCAGATTTTTCTATTCAAATGACTTGAGAACCTTTAACAATACTGAAGAAGCTTCTACCTTCATCAAGAATAATAATATCATCACAATTCCTGAAGAAATGGACTGGACTGTTTCCACTAACTTGAAAAGATCTTCAGAAAAAAAATACTTGGTCTGATATAAGGAAAAAGAAAAAAAGAACTGATTCTAAAACTACACAATCTTCCAAAGCTCTCAAAGAATCAACAAAGATATAGACTTCTGGACTTTACCTCAAAATGTATGTATTTTATCTATTATATTGCCTATTATACTTTGTGACATTTATACTTTTTCTTAAACTTATACTTTATGCAACATACTCATCACAAGTCTAGTGGTTGTGTCTGATAATGTTAAATGGTTTTATAACTTAGAGTGACTTCTAAATATATAATTACATCTCATTCATAGGTAGTGAGGAAAACCGGATTCAAATATTATCTTTCACTGTAGTATAATTAATTATATGTAAAGGAAGAACAGAGACAACATGTACACAAATGTTTTTTCTCATCTCCCTTTTTATTAATAGTATATTTAGTTCACCTCATAGTTGCATAATAGGGATTGAACATTTTAATCATAGTTTCTGTGGCTTACTGACTTCACTACACTTCAAATTCCCATTTTAAAAGTAACATAGATATCCATATTTTTAAATGTGGAAAAAAACAGAGTCACTATAAACAGAGTTCCGTTACTGGGTTCTGACATTGCTGTTATTTGAAAGATTCTGGTGCACTAGTTAGAGCTTCCCTTATCTGCTATGAAAGATTTAAGGTAGAAATAGTCAGTTAAGGAATCCCCTGCTTGTCTGCTGTTAAGGTAGCGCTGGTAGTGTGATATCAGTTGCACAAGCAGTATATTTTAAGCTAATTTATCATGGTCTTTGGATTATTAAACTCTACAAACCCTGACTTCTTTTAAATAAATAAAAAGAATAGGTGTGAAATCAATGAGAGAGTTGTTGTTTCTCATGAAGATAACACAAAGATTTTACAGCAACATTGAATAACATCCAATTGAAACAGTAATAGAAGCATTACAGACTACATTGTTACACTTGCAGTGAACACATTCATTTCTTACTTCTGAATTATTCCTACCTAGGTTATAAGATACACTGTGCTATGGTGATCTAGTAAACTGACATGTCTGATAGTTTTGCGAGCGTCTGTTACAGCGTTGCAAGTGTAAATAGGAAAATGTGTGAGATACACACATCAGCTGCAGTTGTGACATAATTCTATGCACATAAGTAAAATTAAGACAGGTTTTAGGCATATTATACTGAATACTTCAATAGCCTGGAAACAGAAATCATCTAATTTCAGAAGCCACAAAGGGACTTATTACCTTGTACTTATAACTCCTGCTTATTTGAATATAATGTGCACATTGCTTTACTAGATAACATAGTAAACCCTGTACTGTGCAGTGTTGTTATTTTCCTCTGCTCACACTGCCTAGACATGTTCAATTGAATTGATTAAGTAGTAACCAAATAAATAGTGAATACAGTAGGTAGTAAATTACTGATTACTCTCCTCACCCTTTAGTGCTTTCTAATCTTTGATAAGTGGGGTTCAACTTTCAGTAAAGTGGCAAAGATGCTGGTAATTAGCCAAAATTCTTACACCAACATGCAAGTAGTTGTTTAACTGCACTACTAAATTGTGTGGGCATGTGTACTTATTTCCTATGATGAACAGTTGATTTATTCCCAGCAAAACTTTAAGCCATGGTTCTATAACTCATAAAATTGGCATCTCAGACAGTCTTGAGTGCCTGTTGATGTATTGTGGGAGTTGCCTTGATGAAGGGAAGTACTCGGAAATCTATAGTAAAATTGCACATAAATTAGCATAATAAAGTAGTTTAGATGTTATTCATTCTACTAAGAATTGTTTGAATTACACATTTACAGACATAGGTTCCTAAGAAATGCAAATCCTAAATGATATTCTGTACGCTACACATCTGGTTAAGGCAGGGATTTATAACATAAACTACCTTTAATCCTTCAGACATTAGTTGTATAGCTGACGATTATGCAGCTGATATTTGTACTGAATATTGACAACTGTTTAAATAATAAGGTTATCAGTTTCTTAGTGAGAAGGTTGGTAAAATGAGTTCACCTTGGAATTTCATCTTTATTTCTTTAAAGTAAAGGGCCCATGAGAAGATGTCTTCATGGTCTGCTTCTGCTACTGCTTCAAGTAGTAAAATAAGACAGATTTGTAAACTAATTCTTGATGAGAAATTCAAGTCGAACACAAATTAAATAGATATGAGATAGAGACATTTCTTAAGGCACTGTTCAGCTTAATAGGTTTTGTATTTTTTAGATTGTCATTACTGTTGCATTTAACATTTCACCTTAAATGAAACAAAGACACTTCTTCCTCTCTTTCAGTGGTATTTATTATACATGTGTGGGAGCCTCATGGAAAGTACCAGGGAGACTCCCCAAACAAAGGAATGCATAAGCTTATATACTGGTGATACTGCTGAAAGTACAAAAATATAAACTAGACCAATTAAATTAGTACAAAAGACAATTAACCAATCACTGGTTTACCCATAGGCTTAAAGCAGTTCACATTACTACATCTCTAGGCAGAGAAAGAAAATTGGATACACTTCCATATAAGGCACATTTCCTGCTTTCAAGCAGGCTCCTGTTTTTCAGTGCTTTCCACTATTCACAGTTTCCTAAGAGTTCATAGTACAAAGTTCATCTCAGTGCATACAGATTGTCACATACTCAATTTCCTTAAGCACATACTTTGGCCATTCATATTCTACAATCATCACCATTTAGTCGATCATACATTTGCCCTAAATCTAACATAACCATGTGGCTGGTTCCTTCAATATTGTCACACATTTTTATTTCATCATCCATATTCATAACTGCAGGCATATAAAACTTTGGCACCTTTTTAGTAGTCTTAAAAGACATTAATTTCAAAATCAATGCTTTGATTAAAAACACAAGAAGAAAAGCAATAAGAGCTAATATTGCGATTAATAAAATTAACTTCAATAGTCCACCTCCCCAACCTGAGAACAGGTTGGTTAACCATGCCCACAATGAGTTATCAGCCTCCTTGGCCTTAGAGAGTTCGGAGGCTCTCTAAATGAGTTTGAGATGACTTTCAATTTCGTGCTGCTTGTCAGGAATAAACGTACAACACTCTTCCTGGATTAAAGTGCAAGTTCTGCCTTTCACTGCTAGGGTGAAATCGAGAGCCATACGGTTTTGAAGGACTAAAGCTCTCATAGCAGTCAGTTCATCAGTAACTAGTTTTAAAGCAGAAAATGTGGCATTGCTTAATACTTCAAGCAATTTAGACAGTTTTCTCAGTTCTTAAATTGATTTTACTGCTCCGTATGCTGGAATTATACCAGCCCATGATATGAAGTCATCACCCAGGTCCATATGAGATAGTCCTTTGGTGCCAACATGAGCTGTCATGCTGATAAATCCATGAAGTGTCAATTTGGCCTACCGGATTGGCAAGTTTTTTGACCTCTCGAACATTCCGAATTTTTCCTTGAGGTAAAGCAGATGTATGTCGGATGGCTGGGACTAAATAACCTAAGAAACAGCTACCACACCAGTTTCCTGGTAGCCATTTATAGGCTCTTCTACCACACAGAAAGTAGCAATTTTCCACCTTAGTGGTGATATTACTATTTATATAACCTTGTTCAGAATGAAACACCTTCTTATCAATCAATCCCAGCTGTTGGTATAGAACAGAATTATTTCTTACCTCTTCGTATGTTTTATGCACCAGTTCACAAAATTAATCTTAGGTTGTGTTACAGTAGGAGGAGTTATTATTATACCTGTAGGGAACTGTCACATTACAAAAACTCCATCCTACCTTGACTTTACCAAATTTCTGAAAACACACAGTTCCATTTCGACGGTTAAACAGATATAATGCTATCCTGTCTTTTGAAGTGACATTTGAAGTGTCATAGATCAAATTCATCCAGGTTTCATTAGCCCCTAAAGGGACTGTACTTAGCATCAATCCCCCATGAACAGTAGGTAAAGCAGTACAGATCCAACAGTCAGAGACATTGAGGGATGATGCATAGACAAATTTAATAGCTGGTAGGTGTTGAAAGGTGGATGCCAAATAGCTTGCTTAGTGTGATGCTTCGATGGAGCAGGAAATAAAAATTGCCACATTAAAATAACAGTACAACAAAAATAATGGCTGCCCAATATTTTTGTGGAAATGGTTGTTGAGTCTGAGTAGTGTCAGGAGTTTGGAGTTTTCCAAAAGGGTAAATGTTAGGCATTGTCAGGTACTGGAACAGTTCTACTTTGAGTATGAGTAGCAATGGGAGGAGAATCTGGAGTTGAAAAAGGTAAAGGCTGTTGATCTTCAGACGGCACAACTTTTTTGATGTGTGAAATGTGGATCTAGGTTGGAGATCCTTGCAGTCATACAGCAGATGATGTTGTCAGAAGAACCAGGAAGAGCCCTTTCCAGTGCAGCTGGAGCCCTGTTTTTCTAGAGAAGGACTTAACGTAAACCCAATCCCCTGGTTGTAGGGCGGATGACAGGAAAGGATCTGGAAGGTGTTGAGTGGCTGCTACTTATCGGTGGTGAAACTGTAGGAAAGAAACAAGAGATTTGCAGTACAAAAGAATATCATTATCAAATGCATCATATTCAGAAAAGGGTGGTGGTGTCATGGGCTAATGCAGAGGGTGACCCATGAGAATTTCATGTGGAGAAAGACCCTTAGTAGGATGCGGTTGTGACCGCACAGAAAGTAAGGCTAGTGGTAAGGCCTGCACCCAAGTTAAGTTTCTGAAGTGACTTTAGCAAGTCTAGTTTTCAAGGTTTGGTTCATGCGTTCAGTAATACCTGATTCCTGTGGTCTATACAGACAATGAAATTTCAAAGTAATGCCTAGCATTGTACACAATGATTCAACTAACTTAGCAGTAAAATGTGTTCCACGGTCAGAGTATATTTGACAAGGAACACCAAAACGAGGTATCAATTCATAACACAATTTTTTTGCAACTGAAATAGCATCATTTTTAGCACAAGGGTAGGCTTCTAACCACCCCGAAAAAATATCAACAATAGTCAAAACATATATAAAATGAGTACAAGGTGGGAGTTCAATAAAGTCCCACTGTAAAGTACAAAATGGTCCCATTAGTTTTGGCACTGGTTGAGCGGGAGCCAGAGTGCCCTTTGAAATGTTATGCTGTAAACAAATGGAGCACATGCTCAAAAAATGTTGCACAGAAGCAGAAGGTCCTGGGGCAAACCAATCCTTCTGGATTTGTTAGATTAATGCTTGTACCCCGACATGAGCTGGCAAATTATATGCTTTTATAAGAGAATTTAACATAGATGTAGGGCAAATTAATCTTTCATCAGGATGTTGCCAAACTGAATCAGAGCATTGGAAACAACTGTGGGCCAGCCATGTTTTTCTTTCTGATTCCGATGCTTCACTTTGTAAAGCTTTCAAAACAGTAGTGTCAAAAGTAACCGTTTGTAAAATAGGCTGCAGAAATTGTCCCTGAACAGTATGTGAAAGAGCAGCCTGCTTGGCAGTCCAGTCAGCCAAATTATTTCCCTTAGCTACTAGGGAGTCATTAGACTGGTGAGCTGCACACTTAACAGCAGCAATTTTGGAAGGTAATAATAAATCCTGTAAGAGGTGATCAATATACAGGTATTTTTTAATTATGCCCCAGAGGATGTCAAAAACCCCCTTTCCTTCCATAAGCTACCAAAATCATGAACAACATCATGGGCATAACGTGAATCAGTATAAATAGTAACAGATCTGTCTTTGGCCATTTTACATGCATGCAAATGTGCCATTAATTCTGCGGCTTGTGCGGAAGTGCCAGGTGGTAATTTGTCCAGTTTGTAAAACTGCAGATGGAAAGCAGACTGACCATGCAGCCTGGAGTTCGCCAAGATTATTTTGTAAACAGGATCCATCTACAAAAAGAACTAACTCAGGATTAAGCAAAGGAACATCTTGCAAGTCCAACCTAGGAGAAAGAACAGTGTTAACTACAAGCACACAGTCATGTGGTTCGCCCTCGCCACTAGTCGGAATCAATGAAGCAGGGTTTAGTGGTGGGCAACGTGTAATTTGAACAGCAGGATTAGTTAATAAACTTAACTCATATTTAGTGAGGCGAGCATTAGAAAGATACTGTGTTTTTGTTTTTAAAAGTAACACTTGCACCGCATGAGGTACTACTAGTATAGTGTCATGTCCTAATGTCAATGGTGCTGCCATATCAATCAAAACAGCAGCGGCTGCCACTGCTTGTAAACAGGGTGGACAGGCAGAAGCAACAGGGTCTGAGTGCTGTAATATGCTATAGGTCGATAGCCTCCAGTGCGTGCTTGCGCCAGCAGGCCCAGGGCAGTTTTATTTCTTTCACAACATAAGAAAACAAAGGGTTTAGAATAATCTGGGAGCCCTAGAGTAGGTGGGTTTATCAGTGCTGTTTTAATAGCCTGAAAGGCATTTTCATGTTCAGGGGACCAAGGCAGAGGGTCTGTGACCTCCTTTCACTCTTATGTTGCCAGTTTTTCATTTTAACCCACTCTCATACTGCACAATCAATAGCAGAAAAAAAATGCATGCCACTTACCTCAAAACAACTGAATGAGAGGAATTATTACATTTCTATAAAATTATCGATACAAAATTTTAAAGCAGGCAAGCACAGGAAATGAAAGAAACACTGGCAGAACAGAAAATTCTGTCATGGGCCCTTTTACTAGCAGTATTTCGTTCAATCCCCAACTGCCGCAGCCGTTGTCAATTCAGATCCGAGTCACGGCACCATATGTTGCATTTAACATTTCACCTTAAATGAAGACAAGAGGAGCAAAGGAATGCATCAGCTTATATACTGGTGATACTGCTGATAGTACAAAAAATATAAACTAGACCAATTAAATTAGTACAAAAGGCAATTAACCAATCAGTGGTTTACCCATAGGCTTAAAGCAGGTCACATTACTACATCTCTAGGCAGAGAAAGAAAATTGGTTACACTTACATATAAGGCACATTTCCTGCTTTCAAGCAGGCTCCTGTTTTTCAGTGCTTTTCACTATTCACAGTTTACTCAGAGTTCACAATACAAAGTTCATCTCAATGCATACATATTGTCACATACTCAATTTCCTTAAGCACATACTTTGGCCATTCATATTCTACATTACTTTTAACAATTTAATAACAAAGAAGGGAGTGTGCCTACTTTTATATCTTGCTGCATGACACAGTCTTTGACAAACACTCTATTATAAAGGTGCTAAGGAACTGTGGCTGTGCAGAACAGCTTCAGTCATGCTATGTCTTGAATAGCATTTTGTTCAATATTCTGTGATGATATTCTCATACTATATATTGATATTATAACTATGCATTAGTATTAAGAAGTTTATAAATTGCTTACTCACATGGCCACTTATCAGGCAAAATTGCTTCTGTTTCATCATCAATGAGTGATCACTATGGTCTAATGTTGTCTTTCTTCATTTTTTCTTTTAATTTGTCACAACTACATTTATGGGTGGACATAAAATAAACTGAATCTGGTTATGCTTTCATTTGTCTGTAATTGAAAGCATGTGAGAGATACGTAGAGATTTATGACATGTATTTTTCACTCAAGCATATTTACATTATCATCTCTAGTGAACACAACTCTAAGGGTTCATTCTATGGACTACTTAGTTTTTGTAGTATGCTTCAAGTGTTCTGAATAGACTTGTCCGTATTTATCTTCACTTATTGATACATTTCTAAATCTACTTCACTCAGTTATAACATATTTTTAGTATGTAGGAGAGTGTTTATCTGACATCATCATTAGTATATTGGTCATATCAGAATATTGGAGACTATTCATATGTATATATACTACTCTCAGGCTAAAGAGAACCAATGTTGAACAACATTTACTGTGTTATAAATTAGATTTTACTTTATGAATGTTTAAACAGTGCATGATAGGATGATTATATTCTGAAAAAGAAGTCTAATCTAATCTAAAATTAAATTGTATTACCAAATCAATACTCATTTCCATACATTATGTTAGTTCATTATTAATAGTTATATGGGGAAAATAATAACTAATATTGTTAAATCTCCAATATAACAGAAAAGGTGTATTGGAGCTCGAAAGGGGTTAGTTTTTTTTTCTTTCTTTTTTCATGAGGGAAGTTATGGTAGGCAATCTGTTAGATTTCTTCTCATCTACCAGATTTGAAGTGTATTTTACTTCAAGTACATTAGAGGGTTTACAAAATATTTATATACTTGTTGTTATACAAGTAATTTTGGCATTTTTATTTATTTATTTTTTTATATTTTCCTGAACTAAACTCTATTTTAAGTTATTTGACCAAAATTAAAATATTGACTACAATGAGAATTATTAACACAGTAGTTACACATTTTACATTTGGTATGGTATTATAAAATATAATACAAAACAAATATGATGTAAAATTAAATACTGAGAATGGACTTGACTATTTTATCCTTAAACACTAATGGCTTAAATAATCCAAGGAAAAGATCTAACTTATTAAGATATGTGAAATTAAATAAAGTACAAGTAGTATTTCTTCAAGAGACTCACTTCAAAACAAATAATATCTTTAGCTGGAATCCTAATGAATATATGATCTTATCTCACTCTTCATATAAGAAAAAGACTAAGGGAGCTTTCATTTTATGGAAACAAATGTCACTATGCCACACATCATTTACAAATATGAAGATAAAGAAGGACTACTAGCCATAGTAATAGTAAAATATAACAATAGACTCTGGACATTAGTAAATATATATTGGTTTCCAGGTATTGGGGTTGGGACAATAAGAAAACACATGGATCTAATATCTAGAGTATATAAAGAAAATTTGATTTTGGGAGATGACTTTAATTGTATATTGGATAAATCAAAGACCACAAGCAAAAGAAATTTACATGTAAGTTCTATAGGGAAGCTACTTAAGAAATGGGAAGAAAGTTTAAATCTAATTGATACATTTAGTTAAAAGAAGAACAATTCATTATTATTTTCACACCAAGACCACAGATTTGGGACACATACAAGAATTGATAAAATCTTCATATCTCAAGAGCTAAATTCAAAAATAATAAAATTTTCCATAATCCCTTGTCCCTTTTCAGACCATAATTCATTAATTTTCAAAATACATACAGATTATAAGAAATTAATTTTTATGTCAAGAATTCCAGCTTACATTACAAAATTAATACAATTTAAACATTGGTTAGATTCAGAAGTACAATTCTTTTTATTTATAAACTACACTACTGAAATAAATGTAATTAATCTTTGGGATACCTTGAAAGCCTATCTAAATGGAAAAATTATTTCATGGTATAAAAACAAGCTAAAAGAGTGGGAATCAGAATTATGTAACATCCAAAACAAAATTACAGATCTCACTATTAATTCATCTACTTACACACAAAATAATCATAAAAAAGCACTGGAAGACTTTCCTAAATCACAAAACTAATATAGCTGTTGTTTTTGTGTCTTTCGGCTTTCCCCGGGTAGGGGTCGCCACAGCGGAACCCAGGTCCGCTAATGATTGGCAGTAGATTTTTACGTAATTACACCCATTATAAAAGAAAATAAAGACCCTTTACAGTGTAAATCTTATAGGCCAATATCTTTACTTAGCAATGATTATAAAATCTTCATGTCAATTTTAGTTAGTAGAATTAAAAATCATTGACACACATAACAATTAAGGATCAAACAGGATTAATTTATAAAAGGCACACACATGACAATATACAAAGAATTCTAACACTCATAGATTTTCTAAACAGAAACAACCTAGAAGCTCTAATAGTAGCTTTGGATATAGAAAAAGCCTTTGATTCATTAAGCTGGGATTTTTTTTTAAGGCTTTAGAATTGTTTGAATTTCCTACTAATTTTATTACACTAATAAAGAATATTTATAAAAACAATTTGGCTTATGTAAAATTTGGGCCATTTACCTCGAAGGCTATTGAAATAACCAAAGGTACAAAGCAGAGATGTCCAATGACTCCCATCCTGTTTGCCTTAGGAATTGAATTATTTGCCTCATTAGTATGCCACAACTCTAATATATCAGGCATAGATGTATATGGTCAACTTAATTTGATGATGATGATTTACTAATGTTATCTGTCTCGGAGAAATCAGTGCAAAAACTAGATGAAATAGTGGAAAGGTTTTATCATATTTCTGGCCTTAGATTTAACATGGGAAAATCTAATTATATACATTTGAATAAAAAGAGAATTTACCTTAACTACAAATTGTGTGATAGGAAAACAAGTTCCCATAATAAAATATTTAGGAATAACACTATGTGTTAATTTGGAATCTATGTTAGCCACAAATTATAGCAACATAATTAATAAAATAAAAATGTTAATAGTAAGCTGGAATAAAATGTTCTTGAGTTTTGAAGACAGATTACAAATAACAAAAATGAAAATACTTCCAAAAATTAATTACATTGCACAAGCTATTCCTATAGTACCTAACAAGAAAATCTTGAAAGAAATAAAATTTTATTAAACTTTATTTGGTATCCAAAAAGAAACAGAATAGCCTATACACATCATATTAGATCTTGGGAAATGGTTGAAATTAAACTTCCAGATCTAGAATCATACATAAAAGCTTCCATATTAAGAACTATCATTAATGGGATAGATCCTAATTATTCTTCAACATGGAAAAAATGCACACTATTATTTTTCTAAATGAAAATAAAATAATTAAAATTGTATATTAAGTGAACAAAATAATAGGATGTGGCACATATTGACTATTAATATTCAATACAATATAACAAAACCAACAAACTTAAATTGTATAAATAATATTTACAATTTATTCAGAAGATTTATATATACTAACATGGATATTAAGATTTGGCGAGACTTGATAATACCCTTTAGCTCTACAAAGAATTTCTTCAATAGAATTCATGATGTTATTTTTAACTAGGTGGGAGGGGAAAAACTTCACTTGGCAACATTGTATAGAGAATCAAGTAATATTAGACATTCAACAAATTCAGAATAAATATGACATTCCATCAGCAGATTAGTTGATACTACAAAGCATATTATTATATGTTAAGGATCTTAATAGTACAATTATTAATTCTCCTTATAAAACTAGTCCAAATTTGATAAGTCTAATATCTGAAGTTATTTACGACAATTATAATTGGATGAATCTAATTTCAAAATTATACAAAATATTGATAACATATAAAAATAACCCTAATGCTAGATATTGGAATTTCATAGAAAAGGAATGTCACACTAATCTATCAATTGAGAGTAAAACAAATCTTTTATGTTCTATTAACTTAACATTTAATTTACAAGTATGAAAAATATTTACATGGAAATATAGTCACAGGGCCTTTATTACACCTGATAAACTAGCCAAATTCAATTCACTTGATAAATCCATTTGTTGGAGATGTTCTTTAAATGGTACAGCTGATTGGTCTCATATATTTTTTGATTGTATTAATATAAAAATTTCTGGGAAGAAAGTACTATTTTTCTCCAAGCTATATTCACAGATACCTTCATTTTAACCAAATCTTTAGTTCTCTTAAATGTTAATGATACAATTGGAATGAATAAAAAAGATCTATACCTACTTTGGTCCATACTAGCTGTGACAAGGAAATGTATAACTAGAAAGTAGAAGTCTTCACAATAACCTACTCAGGATGAATTCTTGAGATTGATGGAAGAAACAGCAATATTAGAAATCAAGGTGAAGGAATCGAGAATTTCACCTAAAACGTGGACAAACAATCCTTGGGAAAAATGTTAACTCTTACTGAGACATTAAAAATGGACCCTAAATAATTAATGGGTAACTTTATACTTTATTAATTGAATATTATAAATTTTGTTACTAATTTCATATATTTTATTATTTTTTTCCCCTCCTTTGTTCAGGTCAATTGTACATAGTGTATATAAAGGTTTATAATACTTGTTTATTGATGATTGTATTGTTAAACATTATATTATTTGGAAAATAAAAAAAAAGTATTTGAAAAAAAAAAGAACTGTCAATGGGAGAATCAATCTCCTCAGCCTTCATAAAATGTGCAATCTCTGGTGTGCTTTCTTGATTATGGGATTTGTATTGGTGTTCCAAGACAAGTCCTCATCAATGTGGACTCCTAGAAACTTCATGCTTCTCACTCTTTCCAGTGTTTCCTCATTGATGGTGAGGGGAGAATGTTCTTTGTGATTTTTCCTGTAGTCCACAATTATCTCTTTTTACTTGTTCATGTTTAGTGCTAAGTAGTTATTTTCATACCAGGTAATTAGTTGTTCCAACTCATCTTCATACTCTGTTTCATCATCGTTGCTAATGAGGCCCACCAACATTGTGCCATCAGCAGACTTGATGATGTGGTTTATATTTTAGCTGGCTGTACAATAATGTGTTAACAGGGTGAACAGCAAGGGACTTAGTACACATCCTTGTGGGACTCTAGTGTACACACTTTCTGAGGTCTGTCTGTGAGAAAGTTAAAAATCCAGTTACAAAGTGGAGTGTTGATGCCTAGTTGGAGTAGCTTCATTACAGAAGAAGAGGCATGACCATGTTAAAAGCAGATGTTTTTATTCTCAAGTTTTTCGGTGATAAATGGAGTGTTAGAGAGATGGCATCTGCCATACAGTGGTTTGCTCAGTAAGCAAACTGCAGAGGGTCAAGATAAGCAGGCAGCCCAGATGTTATGGCGTCCTTGACCAGCCTTTCAAAGAACTTCATAGCTGTGGAGGTGAGGGCTACACTGTGGTAGTCATTTAGGAAGGATGATTCATAGGTTCATAGGTAGGTACTAGGCTATTGGCCCTAGGGCCTATATAAGCCTAGCCAAAAATGTACCCTGGCTTTTGCCACCAAGAAAATTATTTTCTTGTGCCCCTGTCAAGCAGAGCCACAGAGGTGATCCCCTGGGTGAATTTCCTATTTCCCACCCAATCATCGAGATTTTTGTTGAAGAGTGCTAATGAGGAGCTTTGTTTGATATAGATAGGTAGTTTGTTCCAGAGTATGGGAAGTCTCTGGAACAGGAATCTATCCCTCTGGCATGTTCTGTTTATTGTGGTGACAAGGTTTAGGTCCCTAGAGCATGTAGCTCAGAGGGATTGGGATTTCTTTAAGTGGAGCATGTCCAATAGCTTTGGGTTTGACATAGCTTTGTACATTAGGCAGAGATTGCCTCTGAGTAGGCGATATGCGATGGAGTAAAGCTGGCGGTTTTTGAGACGGTCTACATAAGGCATCTGTTTGAAGCCAGTAATCCTCTTTGTGAGGTATTTCTGTGGCCTTTCCAGTTGTTGTAGATGTCTTGTGAGGTACATACCAAAAGGGGTGTTGTATTCTATAATGAGTCAAATGAGTGACGAGTAGAGGGGAACAATGACCTTTTTTTTCCTGGATAAGAAACCTTTTATGATAAGGTGTGCCATGTAGAAAGATTTCCTGACTACTGTGACCATGTAATTATCAAAGGAGAGACTACTGTCCACCTGTGTCCCAAGGGCTCTTATCACACTTTTGGTGTTAAGTAGACTACCACCTATGTGGTAGCTCATGGGTACAGACTTTTTACCAAAGGGGATGGCAATGCACTTTTTGGCATTAAGCTTGAGGCCATGGCTTTGACACCAGGCATCTGTCTCAGTCAGGCCATTTTGTAGGATATCCACATTGTTAGGAGTTTCGATTATGGCTCCTAGTTTATAGTCATCTGTAAACTTTTGTTTTTCAAATACCTTCTGTGTTAGCCTGTACTTCAGAAAAGTAGATACCAAACAGGAGATGACCCAGGACTGAACCCTGTGGTACTCCACTTGTCACTGGCCTGAAGTCGGATTTGGAGTCTGCTACTTTAACAGTTTGGGTTCTGTCAGTGAGCCAGTTGGCAACCCATCTTATGACATAGGGATGTATACCTAGTTTAGTAAGTTTATCTATAATTCCAGAGTAGCAGATGATGTCAAAAGCCTTGGCAAGATTTTGATAGGCTGTGTGAACCACCTTACCCTCATCTACGGATTTGGTGACTGCTTCAAAGAAGTCTATCAAGTTTAGGAGACATAATCTGCCTTTTACAAATCCAAACTGGGTGGGTTCAGAATTTGGAGATTACCAATGTCTTTGTTTGTAAGTTCCATGATGATACATTCCATGGCCTTGCAGACCAGGCTCGTTAGGCTAATGTGGTGTTTCTGGGGTCTGTGGTGACTCCCCCTTTCTGGAGTGGAATAACCATCACTGTGCTCCATTCAGTGGGCACAAAGCCTGATGTGAGGCTATGATTGAACATGGTGCTTAGGTGGGGTGCCAGTTCATTCTGTAGTTCATGTAGAATGCAGACTGGGATGTTGTTAGGTACCATGGATGACAGCATCCATGGGACCTAACAACATCCCAGGCTGCGTTCTTGGCTTTGGAGAGTGTGGTTTTTACCTGTGCAGCTGTGATTACAGGAACTTTGTATTCTTCTAGTATAGAGATGGGCCCGTTAAGGGGTGAGAGAGGGGTAAAGTTAGCACTGAACCTATCTGCCAGGATGCTGGCAATATCAGTTGGTTCCATATATTTAGTGCCATTGTGCTGTAACTCAGAGCAGATCTGAGTGTTGCCATTGAGATTCTTGACATAGCTATAGAATGCTTTGTGGGTGTCTTTAGAATCACTGGTGATTTTGTTTTCATAACTAGTTTTGGAGGATTTTATGAGGGATCTCAGCTTCTTACTGAGGCTGACCAGGGAGTTCCTCCAATCATGGGATTTTACTCTTTTTTCAGCAGTTTTTTTCTTCTGTTGTAAAGTTTGTTTATGGCAGGGGACCACCAGATTGGCTTCCTTTTTTTTTGGAGGATAGGATCTTGGTTCTGTTAGGGATAGCACGATCCATGCACTCATGTAAGTGCTTATAAAGTGCATTTGTGTTGGATTTAGCAGTAGTACCTCTAGCGTCCATCTGCATGGGTGTCATAAAGTTTGCCACTTCTGTCTCAAGAAGCGTGAAGTTGGCTTTAGAGAAAATTTTTATGGTGGTTTCCCTAATGGGGGTTGGGGGTGGGATGTGGATGTCTAGAGTGATTAGCTTGTGTTTGTACCTGACCAACAAGGAACTGAAGTCTGGTGTGGAACCCCGGTCACCAGTGTTGGTAATAACCAGGTCTGGGATATTGCTGCCCCTGGTGGAGGTGTGGATAAGTTTATCCAAGACGTTGAAATTTATGAATTCCAGAAAACACTGAGCAAAAGAGTTGGCACATGAGTAGTTTTCCTAGTTAATGGTGGGATAGTTGAAATCGCCCATTATTAGGGTGCTGGGTTGTACCCTAATATTTTCCAATGTATCAAGAAATGATGAGTGGGAATCCTGGGGCATGGTGGGGGATCTGTAGCAAGTTACAATTTGGACTGTGGTCTTGCCCAGAGTTAGTTGCACTTGGATAATCTCGGATGCATTATGCTGAGCAACTAGCCTGGAGGTGTGGATATCCTTAATGAATATGGACACCCCTTCATCTTTAGTGTTTCGGTCCAGGTTAGGTGGCCAAAAGATGTGGTATGAATTATAGCCTGATAATGCAGGGGTGCTCTCTGGAGCCTTGAATCAGGTCTCTGTCACTGCACAGATGTCGATGTTCTCCATTTTAAGGTGTAACTTGAGTGAATGCATTTTCAGGTTTAGACATCTAGCATTGTAGCATTACTATCAGATTTTGCTTGCTTGTACCTGTTACTGTGGTGAATTTTTCATTTGAACCTTGCCTAAAAAAGGCACTATAGTAGTGGCAAGAGCTTTAGCCAGTATCCAGAATCTCAAGGGCGACAGGTGCAGGCCATCTCTGGCAAAGCATCGTGGTCTGTTGATCTTGTCATCCCAGGCAGACAGATACTGGATCCCCTTAGAATGACACCAGAAGCTTAGCCAATTGTTGAAGTCAATCATTTTGTCCTTGTACTGTGGTATCATTCTGGGTGATGGCAGGATGCTACACAGGGCTAGGGTCATACATGCCTGGGCTACAAGATTGGAGAGCTCCTCCATGTCTCTTTTCATGTAGTCCAGGAAAGTACTTCTCAGGTCATTCACACCAACATGGACAATGACAGAGTGATATTTATACTTGTTGTGGAGTGACCTGAGTGCGTGCATTATGAGGTGGAACCTGGCACATGACAGGCAGCTGACAGTAACTTTCTCCTTGTTTAGCCTGGTAAGTGGAACATCAATGTGCCTGACTATAGCGTCATCTATGACTAGAGTGTTGGGTACGTTGTTATGCCTTATGGGCTGTGGTTGAGTAGCATAGTGAGTTTGTGGGCTATGTGTCATTTAGGTTGTGTTGGGGGGGTGAAGGTTGCTTGCGTTTCTGCTTTGGAGGTCTCTGTTGCTTGAGAAAATTTTTATTGAGAGCCTCCACGAATGTAGGTGTGTGTTTTGTGTTTCTATGTGTGTGTTTTGGTGGTGTAGGTTTTGAGGGACTATGTGATGAGTGTGGTGTAGTGCAAGTGCTTACCTTCTCCTCTTGGCTGTCTAGTCCAGTCTTGGGTGAAGTGTGCTTTGCTTCCAGTTTGGCTATATAAGTGCATCTGTCACAGGTTGTAGTGTTGGGTGGTAGGAGGAGATGGTTGTCTGTGTACATGAGGCAATTGCGGCATTGCCCCAAGATGCCCAGATTCATCAGGTAGACAGGAGAAAACACTGGGAGCTGACCTTTAGACATGCCTGGATAGGTGCTTATTTATTAAGTACTAAAAACTGTTTTCCTCTAGACAAGTGAGGAAAGTTGAGTTCTGTAGTAATTTGTAGCTTATTTAGTGCTTACAATGAGTTCTGAACAAGTGCTGGGCTCAAAGAAACATATTTGAGTGCTAAAATTAAAAAAAAATGGCTAGTTCTAAGGGAAAATTTGAAGAGCAGACTTTATGGCTCCAGGAATAGTTTAACCCTAGTTAAGCGGCAATGCATAAAGTGTATTTTTTTTTTAATATAACAGTTGCAAATGAGCAAACTGATTTAAACATATTAACCATTTAACCAATAAAAAGCTAAAAACTGAGTCCTGTTCCAGCAGTCTTTGATCAGACAAGTTCTAACTGCACACTCCTGCCACAAGGGTGCAGGGGAACCTTCTCCAAAAAAAGATGGTCTGGATTATTGCTCAAGTTATGCAAACAAAGTTAGATTCAGCAGATCTGAATTTAGTCTATGCTACAGCAAACAAGGCATACCAGTTTCAGAAAGAAACAGCTCAAATAAGCAGACACAATAAGCCTTTAAACAGAAACTCCCAGCTCAGAAGGGCAGAATATAGCCTCTCCTCCCACAAGAGTGCAGACCACACCTTCTTAATGTAAAATAACTGGCCCGAACCCCAAGTGCTTAACCAGAACTAATACACTTTTAGAATAACAAGACACTAAGCCTTCCATCAGCAACTCCCAACTTAGAAGGATGTAAGCTACCTGTCCTGCCACAACAGTGCAAACCACAAACCTTCTTAATGTAAAACAACTGGTCTGAAGCCCAAGTGCTTCAACCAAAGGCTTAGAATAACACTTACAATTTAATCAGGCTACTAACAAGCAGTAATAAATGCAGCAGAATAAATGCTTTAAGTACTTTTAAGAACAAGCAGCAAAAGCAAAACAAAGTAATAAAGTAGGAAGAAACACAAATACAGCAAAAGCAGATGAATAAAGTGCATTTTTATATAACAATAGAAAACAAGCAAAGTGATTTAAACAAGTTACCCAACTAACCAGAAGAAAAGCTCAAAACTGAGCCCTGTTCAAGCAGTATTCAATCAGACAAGTTCTAACTGCACACTCCTGCCACTAGGGTGCAGAGGAACCTTCTCTAAAAAAGATGGCCTGTATTAGTTCTCAAGTTATACAAACAAAGCTAGATTCAGGATGCCTGAATCTAGTATATGCTACAACAAACAAGGTGCACCAATTTCGGACACTTCTTTAGTAACGGAATGATTGTCGTGTCTTTGAAGCATTTCAGAA
Organism: Protopterus annectens; assembly: GCF_019279795.1. NCBI lineage: Eukaryota > Metazoa > Chordata > Ceratodontiformes > Protopteridae > Protopterus > Protopterus annectens. Next base: position 158,703,719 of record NC_056749.1, read on the forward strand.
CCTTTTGCTGACTCAGAGAGGTACTGATGATATCCATGAGGACATTTGTTAGTTGTCCTGCACAGTCCATGAGCTCATGCCCTAGAATGTTGTCAGGACCAGCTGATTTTTTCTCTGGTTAACTCTGTGCAGTGTCCTCTGGGCATCAGCTGGGTTGAGGGTGAGCATCTTCTCATTATGGTCTATGGGCATTTTCTTTGCTGTTGTCCTGCTCCCTTCATTGAATATGCTGAAGTAGACAGTCAGCTTATTTAGGAATTCCTTGTCATCCCACTGCAAAGACAGGGGTCTGTAGACAGTTACTGACTGGATACCCTGTCAGAGGCTCCTGGGGTCTTTTTGGTCAGAGAAGTAGCTCTGGATGTTTCTGCCATAGGCACATTTTGCTTCCCTCACTTGCTTGCTCAGATTTGCTCTGGCTGTTAAAAGGGCTTCCCTGTTTCTAGACCTGAAGGCTGTGTTCCTTGCTTTCAGTATATTGTACACCTCTCTCATCAACCAGGTTGTCTGGTTGGCTCATGTGATAATGGTTTTGTTGACTGTCACACAATCCACACATTTTGAGATGTAGCCCATCACCAGCTTGGTGTACTCCTCCAGGTTAATACACTCCACCTCCTTGAATATTCTGCAGTCTGTGCTCTCAAAACAGTCCTGGAGTGCTGAGACTACACCTTCTGGCCATTCTCTTACTTGTTTCACTGTTGGTCTCCCTCTAGTTAGCAATGGCTTATACACTGGTAGTAACATAATGGAGAGATGGTCAGAGTTTCCCAGGTGTGGGTGAAGCACTGCATTAAATGCCAGCTTAACATTGCTGTATGCCATGTCCAGTGTGTTCTCCCCCTTGTTGCAAAGTCCACATATTAGAAATAGTGGGGCAGAACTGTTTTCAAGTTGGTCTGATTAAAGTCACCTGCCACTATATGAACACAGTCTGGATTCCGGTTTTGAAAACTGAAAGCCTTCAGATAACATTCATGTACTTCCCATTTTACATTTTGTCAGCTTTGTAAAGGTCTATTTGATGTGTAACTATAGTATGTGAGAATTTACAATTAGCTATTAATTGTCAGCGTTTTGTCATCTAGAAATATGGAAAGGTCAAACCATTTGAAAGGTCTTAGCCATGGATTTCTTAGCACACCAAATCCCTGACAGATAAAAATAGCAGGTTTCTTTGAAAGGATGAATAATGGATCTAATGAGATACATGAGTATGAGATAATACTGGCATTCTATTTTAAATTTGTCTAAAATGGAGGGCATCTTTTATTCTTAATTTTACATTTAGTACACAAACTAGTGATTACTTCTGCATGAACCAATTGAAATTCTTCCCTTTATGGGATGTTCAGCCTGTGTCCAATTTTGCAGTTCCTTTATGGTATCTATAAAATAGCTAATTAATTTGTCACTGATGTAGTGACTATTTAAGCATACCTGTGGCTGTTATCCCCAACTTCTCATTGGGAAATAATTTTCACTTAGTGTGAAATTGTTTGGTTAGTTTAAATGTTGAAGAGAACTTTCCAGAATCAGGAAGCACAAGAGAAGATCTTCTCTCAGGGGTTGCACTAAGATGAGAGTGGACTCTTCTTGAAGATAGTGATGTAGATTTGTCACTTCTTCTTTTCTGAGAAGGATCTACCCCCTTGTTCCATAATTTTCACATGACATCTTACCCTCAGGCTGATGAGTATGGTGGAAAGATCCGTCTCTCTGTTTATAGGTAGTTGGTTTTCATTTCATGTTGTGTCTCTCTCACCCAGACTATTTTGAATTTATCTCTGTCCTGTAAAACACAGAGTAGTCTGAAAAGGTATTACAACACCTGTCATAATACCAGTAATGTATCCCTACAGGCTATTGATAATATAAATGATACAGTAACTTATCCAGCACACCCTTATACTTAACATACTAGATATGTGAGTTGAAGTCTTTTCTTCCATAAATCTCTGGTTAACAAGCTGCCAGTAATTTTACTCTATATCCAGAAACCAGGATTCTTTTCAATTCCCCAGCCCATTTAAGCAGCCACTGTTTCACCTTGAAATAATGTGTCCTGTACAATAAATGTCTGTGCTGGGTCAGTAGGACTGCCGATGCTCCACCTATATGTTTGGTAAAACTAAAAATCCAGTCCAAAAAGTCTATTAAAAATGAAGCAAACTGTTGGTCCAGAAAATCATAATATCCTGTCTACAATTCTGACATTTTCAGGACTGTATTGCCTGCCTTCTTGGCATTCTTTAACTGAGGCAATCTCTTCCCAAACCTTCTTAAAATCAGCAGATAATTCAGCCAAGTCACTTTTCTGTAGTGCAGGATGCCCATCTGACATCTGCTGGTATGCATTCATGTCAGAAACAGTGCAAGCTGCCCACTTCCTTATCTTCTGATAAACAGTCAAGAATGGGAATTATAATGCTCAGCTTTTCTTCCATATGTACTATATAAGATCGCCTATACTGGCGTACCAAGAAGATACCGTTATCTGTGTTGCACATGCCATACTAGTAGATATTCAAAGTAATCACTGCTGCAGTAGCCTTTAGCTATTTGGGTTATACCCTACCAAGGATATAATGGGCAGACAGTATTTCAAAGTCCCTGGCTCCCATCTGCACATACACCCAGGGTGCTGTAGCTCAAACCCCAAAGAGAGAGACAGAAACAGCAGCCTGTGTCCAAATACCCTCAAGACATTCTTGCCCCTCCTCTCCAAAACATACAGAGTCTACTGTCCTGAAAATAGCAGAAAGGTTACAAAAACAACTTTATTAAAACATAATTATATACAGAAAAAAAGGAGTCCGGAAAGATTTTAAAAACCATCGGATTTTTCTCTTGTGTAACCTTCAAGAGGAATCATGAGAATTCTGGATGCTATGAAACCTAGAATCCTGGAAGAAGTCTGAGGCTGACTGAAGAAGCTCATGAGGACTTCCAAATAAAACTCCATTTTCTCCTAATTTTGGAAGGCCTTTTGCATAGAAAAATCTAAAAGCATCCTTAAAGAAACTATACTGTAGAAGTTGCTAAGAAGGATTTTTAAATTAATTTATGTATCACAGGAAATTATGTCACTTAATTTAAGATATTTAAGATGTGTGTTTTTTAAGTCGTGTGTTTTTTAAGAATCATGTTGGCCTGAGGAAGCCCAGAAGGGTGAAAGCGCTTGCCACTGATCCATTAAAGTTTTATGTTGGAGCTAACGTTGGTTCTTATTTGACTTTTCCTGCTACATAGTTCACATTGGAGTTAGCGTTGTTTTATGTGGCGTTTAAATTTCAGCTTTGGTTTGTTCTTGAACTCTGTTTGCTTTGTCATTATCTACTTTTGGTGTAACAGGAGCATTTACACTTAGATAGCTAGCGTTGTGGTTTTACTTAAGGATTTTTAAATGTTGATCTCAAAACCCAGTTTAAGAAAGAGATATGTAATCTATGTAAGGGACTTCTGGAAAAAGACACTCCAAAGATAAGCAAGTCAACTAAATAAAGAAAAATGTGAATGACCTGCAGTCTGTAATGCACTATTACTACAAATGGACATTTTATAAATACCCTTGGAGCTAAAGATAACTCAGGGGATAATGAAGAAAGCCAATAACTTAAGCCTGACCCATAAAATTTGAGGAAAATCCTGAACTCTTTGGTAATGTGAATGTGATGACTAGCATCTTTTCGGGTCTACAGTTACCAAAATAACTCTGAAGAGAAATGACAGGTAACAGGCCCACAAAGTTCAGCATCTTGAACTTTGGCACTTTCACAAACATGTTGGGAAAGGAAAGGCTGAGAATTGGTGTCCCAGTTACATCCTTCTTTGCCACCAGAAACATTCTTCAGTAGAATCTCTTACAAATGTGATTTAGGGAAACAGGTTCTGTGACACTCAAGTGAGTTATAGGTTAGCATAATAATTATGATGTTTACCTCACAGACACAAGATACAGGGTTTTATTCTCACCTTTAAAGGAAAGCTGTTTAAGCTTAAAATGACTTAAAGGCAACCGGCCTAGAAGTTACCTATAACACCACCAAAAAGTATATGACTTAGAACCAGTTTGGTTTTGCAGCTAAGGAAAAGCACTCCCCAGATAGTTTTGGTCTTCCCAGTGCCATCTGTTACCCTCCTGAGCTACTCTACTGTCCAAGATAATCTGATGTCATAGTGGAAGGTTGAGAACCAGTCTCTGGAACAGACCTAATGAATGTTGAGGGGAAGGGATAATGCTGATATAGTCATTTTAAAGTGGAGGACTGTCCCTTTTTTGGAAAAGAATTCCTACTTTATATTTGATCGATCCTGACACTTTTTCTTAGAGTGCTGCTTGCCAGAAGCATGTTGAGTCTGCTTTTTTATTTTTTTTAAGAAAAGGAGCAAGACAATGTAATAGATTTAAGGAAAGAGAGCTGAAAATCTTAGTAACCCCATTCAATCAGTTTGCCTATTTCATCTAAAGTGTTTATGTACCTGAGTAGCAGGAGGACCAGACAAAATCTCCTTATCAAAAGAACTAAATATCTTAGATTTAATCTCATCTGAAAATGTATGATTACATACCGAGGCAAAATTTATCACTGTAGCAGTAGCTTCAGCCCAGGAAACAGAATTAGCAAAATCATACATACCATTCAAAGAATGTTTAGACACTTGAGAGAGAGCAGCAATGACAGTATTCAGAAAGGACCTACCTTCTGAGGGCAAAGAGGCAAAAAAGCTCCTCAAACTCTTAACACCAATTGGCATGCACTTCAACATATGAGTCTGGTAGTTTAACATTTCTGAAATCTAAAGATGAGAAAACAAATACTTGCTAAACTGAAGAATTTTATAAAGTCTGCCTTTTTAAAAACAGGAGATGGATTGGCATAATGATTAAGGCGTTTAACTCACAAACAAGATACAGGGTTTGCTTATCACCTCTGGTTACTGTCTTGGAGTATGTAGACTGACTTGCCTAGTATTTTGTTATGAATCGTATGAAGAGTGTTGATCAGGATTAGTGTATGCCAAGTCAAAGATCATCCTACAAGGCTGGCATGTTAGGAATACAGCATGGCATCTTTACTTACACCCGATTATTATCTTTACCATGTGGCATGTACCACATTTATAATGTATGAAGACTCAATGAACTACAGACATGTAACCTTGCAGTTTGGTACAAATCATTTAACTTGCAGGAAACTGCATACCTCCGTTTATTTCACAGAAGTAAACAACCACTGAAACAATGAAAGTATGCAATGCTAATAACAAATTTTAGTTTGGTGACAATACTCTAAACAGTTAAGGGATTGCAGCATATCAAAACTTCATAAAATCATTTCTTTCTTATTCTGTACGTATGACTATTAAGTTCTACTTTATTTTTCTAAATAACATTTTTAACTTTATTGACCATTGTCTTCAGTTTCATTTGTAGCATTCCTGTGGTGCACTTTTCTGCAGACTGCCTCTAATTTAGGCATTTTATTGATGTGTGCATTTAGCACTAATACTTTAAACAGCAAGGAAGAGAGGCAAATCAGAAATGTTTACCCTCTGCCAAATGCATTTATTTTGGATAATGCATTTATTAAATGTGTAATCTTTATGAGACTCTATCTATATAAATTCCCTTCATTTATATGCAGCCAAGGGCATTGTTATTTTATATTGACTTGTCCCCATCATTCACTTGTCTTGCATGTGGGAGTACATTAGCTCTCTACCTATAGTGCTCTGTTCATCTGAATTCTAAAGTTAGATGTTTCCATAAGCCCTGTTTTACTGTCTTACCATACTGGGGCTAAAATATTGCCATCTTCTATTCTTTTTAACAGGTACTCCCTAGCATTCCTTCCAGATCAGAATCAAACATGAAACTGGGCATGTAGGAACACAGGTTTCAAGGGAAGATGCCCAAGAAAGACAGTCTTATGCTTGTTCTAAAACAAAAAACACAAAACAGCAACAACAAGGTTTATAAGTTAACACTGTTAACTAACCAGTACCACGTATTGTAATCTGATTAGCTACAGAAGCTGAATAGCAGTGTACAAAGGGCAATTAATTAGTGGCATCCTTACCCCTAAAGACCTCAGTGTAACCCTCCAATTCTTGTCTAAACCAAATACAGAGTACATACTTCAAAGGTAACAAACTACAGTAGTATAACTGACATCTGATAGTTTTGTCCATATTTCACACTGTTTCCAAGGAAAACAATTCTTGGCACTTCAGCTAGGGGTTAAGACAACATCCCTTTGTGAAACTACTTTATTTGCTGTAGTTGCTAGTAAGCTTACACTGCATATTTAATGAGCATCTTAATATTACTCTGCAGACAGATATAAAATTGTTTCTGCTGAAGATTCCACTACTGGGAAATCCCTGCTTTGCTGTGTCTCACTCCACTTGACTTTGTTACATTGCTCAGCCTATACACATTTCCAGCTACTGCCCTATCATTACATTTATAAGTAGACGACTACTCCCATTACACGACTGCCCTCGATTATCTTCCTTTCTCCCTGGTTGGTCTACATCATATCCCCCTCTTAAACAACACAATCTCAAATATATAACACATTGCATCACTTCCTAAATTAATGCAGACATAAACTGAACCATTCATCAATTTTGCATTATATCTCAAAGCTCAGATCTCCTTCACCCTCTCCACCCCTTGGCATTAGTTATCTCCTAATCAACCTATTAATGACTTTAACTATATCCAAAGGAGGCTTTCAATGACTTACTTTACTCTGTAACACAGCCTACACTGGTACTCATTTTCCACGTTTCTTCTCCTTTGATGCCATGCACAAGAACAACACTTGCTAAACTTATCTGCACCTATTTCTGGTTTTACAAACCCTTTCTGCCTTTACCAACAATTCATCGCCATTCATTGCTTCACATAAACACTTTTCTTCCTCTTACTATCATAATATACCTTATCATTCTTACTACCTGCTAATGATACCAACAATAGCAGCAAAACTCTGCTTTTACTCTTCCAGCTCTTGGTGGCAAAAGGAATTAGTGGCAGCAGAAGTTAAAAGTAAAAGCAATTAAACTCTAATGTCTTCCCACCTAACACCTTCTCTTAGAAACAGTGCTTCTTATTTGTGGCAACACAATCATACAATCAACTCTGTCACCCTACTTTATTTTCCCTGTATTGCATCCAGATCTTTCTCTTCCTATACTCCATAACTGTCACTTTTTATAATAAACATTAAAAAGTGAACTTGCAGCAGAAATAGAGTGTTTAGAGGACTGGTTAGTTAATTCTGTTGAGTTTCCTTGTATCTCAAGTGAATGTTATATTATGCTTGAGAAACTGAAATTATTTGAGAATAAATTAATTACTATTAAAGAAATGCATTGTGATTTGAATTACTTTAAAAGTGGTAATGTTTTCTATTGGCCAAGAGATGAATTATGTAACATGTCTGTGTGTACAGCTGTTAAGTATATGCACACACAGCAGACTAAAAAAGCTGTAGATACCAACTTATACCCCGATGAGAATATGATAATTGAGCATTGTGATTTGAATGGCTTTAAAACAGGTAATGTTTTCCGTTGGCCAAGAGATGAATAATGTAACATGTCTGTGTGTACAGCTGTTAAGAATATGCACACACAGCAGACTAGAAAAGTTATACATACCAACTTACATTCCATGGAGAATATGATAATTGAATGAAATTATAACAGTTCCTGAATGGCATAATATATAGAGTTAAATCCTATTTATATAATTTATTAATGGATGATACAATTTCTCCGGAGTTATACAATTATTAGTATATCGGTAATCCTGTTACTCTGATTATATATGGGTTACCCAAGAGCCATAAGAATGTGACTATGCCACCTATGAAACCTATAGTCTCATGTAGTCAATGGATAACTGCAGCTACTTCAAAATATTTAGTTCAGTTACCTACTTTATTACCTTTTAGTAAGAGCTATATTAAGGATACAAATGATTTTTTAATGCATTATATAGTTGACCTCAAGGTAGTTCACTGAATAATATCATTTTAGTTACTATGGACATTAGGTCATTCCTAATGAATTTGGTATACAGATCGTAAGATAATTCTTATGTATCCATAGTGGCTTTACATCTGTGAAAATAGAAATGTGTTTTTCTATGTTAGATATTATTTTGAATAATAATATCTTTCTTTTTAATGATGATTTTTTTTCAACAGTTATTGGGTGTAGCAATGGGTACCCCAGTTGCAAATAGTTATGCCAATTTAGTCCTCTCCAGATGGGAGGAAATTAACATATTTAGTAGTAATTCTACATATGTATATTTAAATGAATATTTGGTGTTCTACAACTACTTTGTGGATGATATATTTTTAATTTGGACTGGTAGTATTGATTCCCTTAAATGTTTGTTATGAATTTAAAGAATACCACTGATTTTCTTATATTTGGTTTGATTTGCTCTCTTTAAAAAATTATTTTTGAATGTTAATATTATGTTTAGATATGGAAGATTTGATACTATGATACATAGAAAAAATGTTTAAACTACTAGATTTATTCATTTGAATGGTATTTACATTTAAAGTTTTTGTAATTTGCCATACAGAAAACATTATATATTTTGCTAACTATATGACATCCAAATTTGGGTTGGGAGGGTGGCCTAATGGTTAAGGTGTTTGCCTTACAAACACAAGATACAGGGTTTGAATCTCACAGGGGATAACTGGCTAGGCTTAAAATGGCTCACAATAGCAGTTAGCCTAGTACTAACCTATGAACCTATGAACATGTGACTGCTTTTATATAGGTAAAAGTAAACAAAAGCTCAAATAAAGGATATACTCTCATTTATCAGATATTCAGAGAAATGTTGATATGATTGCACTTAGTAAACATATTATGCAGCAAGACAATGAATGTGTCTTTAAATTTAGGATGTTTCAGAAGGTTTATATAAGTAAATGTGGGGGGAGGCTTAGTTAATAGGACTGAATTAGCTGAGTATAAGTGGATTAATTATTTTATAGCTGACTCACCACCAGGAATATTATAAATAGCATTAAACTTATTTTAAAATGGAAACAAGATTATTTATGATTGAATTGTTTTTTATGCATTGAGAAAGAGTCTGTATGATTTGAAAGCTTTACCTTTGTATCTATACAGTTATTGTATTAATTATGTATTTCTTAACATTTATCTTTATTAAATCCATACACAGACACACACACATATACATTTATTTAAGATATAGTTATTTATATTTAGATATGGTTATATGTAGATAATTTTTATGATATTTTAGTGTTTTATAGAGTGTTTGACTTTTTTGTTTTTTGCCATGTGGTATATAGTTTTTGATAGGCTGTCATGTTTATTAAATACCTGTATAGCAAATGACTTAATGAATAGTTTTTTTTTTTCTTTTTGCATTTAGAAAGCATTTTTGAATTGAGAAAGAGTCTGTATGACTTGAAAGCTTTACTTATTAATAAATAGTATATATTTTTATAAGACGATTGGATTCCTATCTTTTTGTTGTTACTACAATAAAATGCTAAAATATCTCCACTTTTTCTTCTACCCACTACAAGTTTTTCATCTGAAATACCACCTTTCTTACTTTCATCTGTAATTTATCACTATATTATTTCTATCCCTTACTCCTACCACTACTTCCTAGCTTTGTTATGCCTTTTATTTCAGTTCAACCTAGTCGAATATCTGTATTAGTGGTATATTTTGGGAATTTCTAACTTGATGTTTCTTTTCTTCTCACTCCTACCTATGCTGACTCAACTGTTGTTAAATGTATTTTATGTAACCTATATGTTCATGTAACATTGTAACTTAGCGTATTGATAATGTAAATTGTTTACTCATGCAATACTGCAACTTTGGTGTTTTTATCCTTGACCATCCACTGACAATGGGTATCATTTTCCAGTTGGAATTTCCCAATAAATAAATGTCAATAAAAATAATGAATAAAAATAATTTAACTAACATCCCTCAACAGTGCCTATGTGACAGTATAACACAACTCAGTTATTGACCATTGCATTGTTAACACATAGTGTACTTTTAAAATACCCAGACTAAAATCCAAAATCAAAAATAGGAAAGAAACTTTTTAAAATCTAATGAATCAGAAACATCTCAAAAACATAACTGGAACCCACTGTATTCCCAAATAGACCCTAATGAAGCCCTCACTTACTTCCTACAACAGCTTTGCAACATTCAAGAAATCCTACTTCCACCTGGAAAGACTTCTAATTATAACTTTATGCCAAGCTTATCTGAAAATCAGAAAACAATACAGAATAGTATCTAACAATGCAAAGCCCTTATACCTTAGAAATTAACAAATTCCTTTGATAGCATGTTCAGATCAATTCTGAAAATTAGTCAAAACCTAACAGGCTATATCGCTGACAAAACATTTATAAACTCCCATTGCATTAATCACATTTTTTGTAATTTATTATAAAAAATAAATAAATAAATGACATCACTGAAGGACTTAAGCAAAAAGCACAATCAATACAAATCTCAATCCCTTTTACTTGTGGTAATAACAGTCCCAGCAGAAGTATATTAAAAATAGCTCCTACTTTCTACTTCTCCGATAGACAAAACAAAAGAATCTAAATAGTCTGAAATACATCCATGTTTCCTCTTACTAGAAGACAAATGGATTCATAAACATTTTGACATATATTTTTATAATCTGTCATCACCTAAACTTTAAAGCATGCAGTAATTATTCCTCTTCCAAAACAAGTTAGTCACAGCCTCACCCAAAGTCTTCAGGTCTATACCTAATATTTTCCCAGGGTGCAAAAGCTAGTGAGATATTATACAAACAAGTATTTGGATACAAAAATGTTTCTCACAGGCACCCAACATAATCTTAGAAATGGTTTTGTTATAGTAACAACATTACACTGAGAGATTAATATTTACAATAACACCATTAACAGTGGTCTCTTCACTACTGGAATCTCTGTAGACATGACCAAGTCCTTCAAAACAGTAAGGGACCAAATGGGGAGATGGAATCAGCAAATGTAGGAGAGTAGAATTACTAGAAGTTAAATCATCCTCAATCCTTGGTGAGTGCATTCACATGGAGGACATTTTTAATGAATTTCACCAGGACAACAATGTTCTATATCTATAGAGTATAATTTGTATATCATGGAGAAATTAGGCAAAAAATATAAAAAAAATAGTTTGAGTGCAAAGGCCCCAAGATAAAAAAAATGTATACATCTGGCATATGTACTGGTGTTAAGAGAAGAAAAAAGGCAGAGTAGAATCCCTAGAAAATGGAAGCATTCCAACCACATGGCTACATCATGCTGACCCCCCACCCCGTGTTAGATGGAAGAAGCAGTCCACCTAAAAATGCAGTTAGACCAAGCCAGAGGCATAGAAACAATACAAAGAACTGTTGAGGAAAAGAAAGAGAATATGTATTGTTATTAGTATGCAACAAACACAAAATGTCTACAAAGAGTATATAAGTTCAAAGGTTAATAGGTAAGTACTAGGCTAGCTGTCTGTATAAAACTGAGTATAATGACAGGGCTTTGAGTCAGTTCATGTAGGACATGTGGTTTAGGCCTTTTATCCTTTTAGTAAGGTATCTATGTGGGCATTCTACTTGTTGAATTTGTCTGGACAAATACATGTCAGATGGAACACTATATTCAGTGATTGTCCTAATGAGAGCAATGACATCCTTCAATCTAGACACAAGCTTTTTGTTTATAAACTATGCAATATTGAAGGAATTTTTTACAACAATGGATATATGTTGGCCAAAAGTTAGGTCACTGCCCACATAAGTTACAAAATCTCAGACAACTGGGTCAGCTTTTAGGGGCATATTATTAATGTGGTAGCTCTCTGGGATGGATGACTACCCACAAGGATACAATAATGCATTCTTCCTGTATTTAGTTTCAGTCCATGGTTTTGTCATCAGTTGTATTTTTTATGGGGGGGGGGGCAAACCTTCCTGCAGGATAGCTAAGTAATTGTGGGGTTCAATAACTGCTCCTAGTCTGTAATCATCTGAAAACTTAATCAGCCAAAACCCTTTGGTATTGGCTTTTACTTCAGGAAAAGTAGATGCCAGACAGGAGAGGTCCATACCTCTCAACCTCTTAGAACAAGAAATCTGGACAAAGCCATAACTAAAGGGGGGAGGGTTAAAGACCCAAAAAATAGGGACAGTTTTTAAATATTACTCTTACAAATTTAGAAAGTAGATAAAATAACAGGTTTTACATTAGTATGAATTTTCTGAAGGGTATGAATTCTGAAACTCAAATGTTTGTCTTTATTTTCTGACTTAATCTTCAATGATTTGACAATGATTTGCTAGAAAACCACAATTTTATAAAAATGGACTAAAAATATAAGGCAAAAAATCAAGAAATTCTGTGAAAATCTGTACAGTTGAGAGATATGGACAGGTCACATCTCAAAACTCTGAGTGACTCTACTGGTGACTGGTCTCTTTGTGGAGGTAAGTTCCCCTGTTTTGATTTTTGTGTCCTGTCTGTGGGCCAGTTGGCAATCCATCAGGTGACATATAAGTTTATTCCCAGTTTATTTAGCTTTTGTACTATGCCTGAGTAGGGAGTTGTATCAAAAGCTTTGGCCAACTCAAGGAATGTGATGTGTATAATTTTGCCTTCATCCATTGCTTTGGTGACCTATTAAAAAAATCTACCCTGTTGGCTAAGCATGGCATGCCCTTGACAAACTCAGACTGAGCTGGGTCCAATGTTTATTTGTGGTAAGAGTAAGAGAGGGAAATTAGATGAAAGAAAAATGTACTCACCAAAAATTACTAAAGGCTACAGATACAAATTCAGTCCAATTGGAAAAAGAAAATAAGAAGAAGTGCTACAAGATAAACAACAAAAAACAGAGGTTATAGAAACTATTAAAAAGAAATATGGTCAAGTACTTTCAAGCTGGCTGCACACTGATCAACAGCTTAATTTCAGCTCTCCCATGTGAAAAAAGAAACAGAGATAGGGGCCTGTACCTATACCATATTTAGTGAATTCAGTTACTAACTAGTAAATGCACTGCCTGGATGCCATCAAAGAAGAAAAATAGAAAGCTTGGAAGAAAATTAACCAGAAAAGATAAAGAGAGAACATTGACTGGGAAGAAGCCTGCAACTGTTCAGCAAAAATCAATACAAGCTCAAGCTTTGGTGTAAGACATGGCTTCTAGTAATTTACAGGAAAAAGATAAATCAAATGTGCTCAGAGCTAATTAAAATAAACAAAACATTGAAGGAGTATATCAACTCAAATAACAAAAGGCGGAAAAAATGGAAGAAGCTTTAAACAGCTATTCAGATGAACTCATAAAACTGCAAAAATCGGAGATCAAAATAAAGAAAAGGCTCGCTGAGTATGAGATGGCTCAAAAAGAGGTGTTTCAAAAAATTCATCAGAGATGACAGAACACTTGGAGGGGAAACCCTAGATTTCTTATGTACTAGAGAAACTGTGGCAGAAGGGTAAAGTATTAAAAAATTGGAGACAATAGAGTGTTTGTGGAAAAAGATTATTCAATGTACACATGCAGAAGATAAGCAAAGTCATCCCAGCAATCAGAGAATGTAAAGAGGCAGGTGTGAGATCCATCTATCTTCAGAATATTTTTCCTGGAGAATCAAAGTCATTTTTAGATGCATACCAGGCTAAGAAGGAAATACAAATGTTTGTCAAAAAAGGTGAGCTAAGAACAGAAATATACTCCATTTCTCTTTCTTCTGATAATAAAGCCCACAGAGAGATGTTGCCAGTGAAAACTTTTTTAAATGGTCCAAAGAAAATTTCTTTAGGCAGAAAAAAGGCCCAGGCATTGACTAGAAGAATTAGATGTTCCATTAACTTGAACAGGAGTCTGCAGTTGGGAAGATAGAGGTGAAAAAGAAGAATACAAGCAACAATGAAATTATTGAATAAATGTGAGATTATAAAGAAGCGTCAATTGCATTTGAGAAATATAACTTTGGAGGAAAAAAGGGAAAGATTGGACTTTTGTTGGCTTTGTTAAATGTCATTTCAAATCATTAAAGATTGGAAGTTCATTAAAGGATTGGAAGAAAAAAATAACTGCAAGTAAAAAATTTCATTCTTAACAGTATTTATATAAAATATTTCATGGTATAAATTGCATGTTATATAGTAAAGCATTTTCAGTTATTTCTGTATAAGATGAATATACTTAAGTAGGCAAGTGCTGTTTTTATTCTTTTTTAGTTTTAAGAAATGTAGATATTACAATGTACAAAAGAAAAAAAAGGTTGGACAAAAGCAAGTTTATGTTAATATGCTGTAGTCTTGGGTTGTTGAGGTTGGTGATGGGTTTTAAAAGTGCACGGATTATAATATAAATAGATCAGATATGTTTTCTTGGGTCCACTTCTGAATCTCAAAATAATGAAATTTTGAATTTCAGTATATTCAGACCAGAAGTTCGAAATCGTAAAAACACGAAACCACACAACACTGAAACATCATAAACCATTAAACAACAGTAAAAAGACAACCCTCCCCAATATAACAACATAAACAATAACAAATAAAACAAATATATCATTTTGCAGGGTGGCAAGGTCCCCTGCACCCTACACCCCCTGCCACTTATATACCAATTCTGAAGACACACTAACTTGAAAAATAAACTGCTTGTGCATGCCCTACACTCCCATAACACACTGTCATACTTACACTCACTAATAAAACAAACACACACACTACATATTTACAAAAAATAACCACTTTCAACACTAACATACACACTCTGCCACCTACCTACCCAAACTAATCCTACAACTCCCCCAAAAAATAAAACCTTACATATATACCAAAATCATACAAAATTAAACATCTACCTGAATCTCTGTACATAATCAGACATTGCCCGCCATGCGGAAATCCCAGTACACATTCCCCTTAAAGAGACAGCAGACAATAAACTATACACTACACCACACCTACCATGCATTCAAGAAATAAAGATTTGTTAAAGTACAGTTTCAAACAACTGCACTTTCAACATTCCAGTCTTGAAATACTGCAATTTAAAATTTCAGTATTCTGAGATTCGAAAGTGGACCCCTTTTCTCATACTCTTGCATATGTGAATGTTTGGATTAAGGCCCATGGTTTAATCTAATATTTTTTTGTTTAAGCAAGTAAATAAGAGATCATTAAATGTAATAAAAAAAAATTCTTTAGCAAATGTATCTTCTGTTTGAGAAATTTTTAGCTGAGGTCAGATGTAAATTTTATTCTTAGCTTTCCATGGAGACAGCTGTGATGGCTGTAATACCTAAAAACAGTAAAGACCATCAGACCCAGCTTCATGTAGGCCCATTTCAATTTTAAACCATGATTACAAAGTGTTTATGTCTATTATAGCAAAAAAAATGGCAAAGGTGTTGCCAAAAATGATAGTTATGGACCAATGTGGTTTTGTGGATGGGGAGGCAAACATTTATAGGTGCATAGATAAGTACTAGGCTAACTACCCTTGCAGGTCATTTTAAGCCTAGCCAATTTCCTTTTTTGTGTGCAAAACAACCTATCTCATTTCATTGTAGATTAGCCTTACCCATACAATGGTCGATAACTATATATTACCCCTAATAAGAATAACTGTTATCATATATATAATTTGAGGGGGGCCATGCATGGGATCAAGCATATAGGAGCTGCATCCATCCATTAGTGGTACAGGAGGCATACCTGGGGTAAATTTTGTGTTTCTAGTCCATAGATCTAAGTTGCACTTGTAAATTGACAGGGATAATCTCTGTTTTATGAGGATGGTGAGTCTGTTCCATAGCAGCAGTAGCCTCTGCAAAATATACATGTCCCTCTAAACTATTCAGTTGATGCTGCAGAAAAAGTTTTCCATCCCTAGACCAATTTCAGATGCCATTTGACTTTCTGCTGTGTCATAAATCCATCAGTAATGGGTCAGATGATGCCTTGTATGCCAGACACAGGTCACTTCTTAGCAGGCTGTATGATACCAAATACAGTAATGTGGCTTTGACTTGGTCTGTGTGGTATATGCTTTTCAAGCCTTGTATTCTTTTAGTAAGGTATCACTCTTGGTGTCCCAGTTGTTGCATGTAGCTGGACAGACACATGCCAAAGGGTGCATTATATTCAATGACTGGCCTAATGAGGGTTGAGTGAAGGGTGGACAATGACATCCCTATATCTAGACACAATCCCTTTGTTTATAAGCTGTGCAATATTGAAGGATGTTCTTACAACAATGGACACATGTTGGTTACAACTTAGGTCACTACCCACATAAGTTCCCAAATCCTAAACAACTGGGTCACCTCTTAGGGATGTATTGTAAAAGTGGTAGTTCTCTGGGGTAGATGACTTCCCAAAGAATACAAAAATGCATTTTTTGGAATTTAGTTTCAAACCATGATAGTGATACCAGTTATTTATTTGAAACAAACCTTCCTGCAGGATATATAATTCATTCGGGAATTTAATGACTGCTTCTAGCTTGCAGTCATGACCGAACTCAGTAAGACAGAGCCCTTTGGTATTGACTTTTACTTCAGGAAGTAGAAGCCAAACAGGAAAGTTTCCATCACAGAACAGTGGGGGACTCTACTGGTGACTGGTCTCTTTGAGGAGGTAAATTCCCCTATTTTGATTGTGTATGTCCATCTGTGAACCAGCTGGCAAGCCAGTGGTTGACAAAGAGAATTATTCACAGATTATTTAGCTTTTTCTGCTATGCATTAGTGGGGAATTGTGTCAGAAGCTTTGACCATGTTGGAGGATGCAGTGTGAACTGATATGCCTACATCCATTGCTTTGATGACCTTTTCAAGAAAAATTCCTCTTGAGTGAGTTAACATGACATACCTTTGACAAACTAAAATTGGTCTGCTAATTGGAGGTTCCTATGTCCTGACTGATTAACTCCATAAAAAGTCTTTCCATGGCTTTGCATATGAGGCAGTCAGACATATGGGTCTGTAATTGCCTGGGTCTGTGAAAGGTTCTCCTTTATCCAGGGAAACAACTGTAGCTGTTCTCTATTCACATGGTATAAAACTTGTATGGAGTTTGAAACCGAAGAGTCTATTAAGGAGTGTGGCTAAATTTTGCTTCATGCTATTTAGGACTCATACAGGGATATTGTTAGGACCCATCAATGTGGTATTTTTAGCTTTTGATAGAACGTTTAGGACTAAGTCTTCCGTGACAGTGGGAGATGAGTCAGGTTCAGGTATTTCTTGAGAGACAGATGGAGGCTAGAAAGGGATACAGTTGCAGCTAAATTTATCAGCCAGTAGGTTAACTATATCTTCATTTCCAGTGTAAGCTGCACTTTGACAACATCTTGTTCAAAATTTGACAATATTAATAGAACAAAGATGGTCCAGAAGGAGCAGAGTGATAGAAAATACCACTGTTGAGTCTTTTATTTTATTTATTTTTTTTTTTTGCAAGTGCCAATGTTTTTTTAAAACACCTTTATTGAAGTTTCACTCATGCCATAGGCAAATTTACATTTATCTAACTGTATTAACAAGTTCAAGTTTACAAACAACATACTACTTCACATATATTAAAAAATAATAAAAAGAAAAGCCCAAGAGTGTAAAATCAAATAATAATAACACAAACACCCTAGCGAGTGGCACTACAATAACAGGAAATAAATAAGCAAACAAGTGCAAAAACTGTTTTAACACTTTACTAAAATAAAAAACATGGTTTAGCACTTTTGTCAGTAGTTAGACATCATCAGAGCCATGAAACAAAAAAATTAATGGTTTAAATGCATATAACATAAGAATCCCTCCCTCGTAATTAACCAATCAGCACTAAATAACAAAGCACTAAATAAAAACATTCATGTTAAAACAAAGAAATACAACTGAAAACGAACATCTAGTTAAAACTAGTAAATATTAAAAAGTATATAAAAAAATCAGTTTTGAACTCAATACATAAACTATATATTAAGAATGCGTTTTTTAAAAAAAGGTGTGTTATGAAAATGTTCTTTAACACTTGTGTTTTAAACCATATGGTATCTTATTTTAAGTTCACTGGAGAGGGACATGCTCTCATTTATATCTGGTGGATTAGTAGCATTTAGTCTGAATTGCCAAATAATTTCCCTGTGCATTAATAATTTTTTCCAATCACCACAAAAAGCGGCATTTGGGATTTGCTCTAATACAAGAAATTTAAATTTATCAAAGTTGTTAAAAGCTATGGAGTGTCGTGCCAAGGCACTTTTGCTTTCAATTTTCTGTATACTATATTGGCGTTGATATATCCTACGGTTCAGGCTGTTAACCCTCTTGCCGATGTAAAACACCTGCCAAGAATGGCAAATAGCAAAGTAAACCACCCACGTGGTCAAACAATTCAATTTTCCACCACTGAGCCATTTTGTAGCTGTATTGTACAACCACCCTGTGTAGCTCTCTTTAATAAATTTACACAGGTTGCACCTACCACATTTTACAGTAACTTGGCCATATATCCCTGTTGTTTTTGTGGTGTCCTTTCCAAAAGGTCTTTAATGTTATGTTTTCTTTTATATGTAAAACTAGGTATTGATTCTCCACTAAATCTAGTATTGTCATCACAATTAAATAAAAAAAACCTGTTTTTTGTAATTATGTTTTTAATCCCTTCACATCTAAGATGTAATCTAATACCATGTTGTTACAAAAGTTTGTTGTTTTTATATTAACAATTTCCTTGGAGAAACCACATTTAATAATTGGGACATACTTTTCACTCCTTTCAGCCTTAACTCCATCTAAAATATCATCCAAAAGATAAATGGGAAAACCCCTCTAAAGGAACATGTTCTTCAAAATTCCAAATTCCCTCATGCACCAGTCATCATTTGAAGTAAGCCTGGAGGCCCGTATAAGCTGACTTTTTATGATGCCTCTTTTCTGGTGATTGGGGTGGGAACTAGAATAAAACAAAAAAGAGTTGCAATAAGTTGGTTTTCAGTACAAACAAGATTCCAAACCCACACCTTGTAACCATAAAATCTGTATATCCAAAAAGTTAATTTCATGAAAATCCACATAATGTGTGAATCTTAGGTTAATCAGTGCTAGTTTCTAAAAACAAATTCCTCCAATTGCACAGTATTCCCTTGCCAAACCAGTAATAAGTCATCTAGATATCTAAAGTACCCTTTACATAGTTAAAACAAAGGAATGTTAAACAAAAAAGACAATTCCCATTTCAGTAGTACTCCATTAGCAAAAACGGGGGCACAGGCAGCCCCCATGACAACCCCTGTCACTTGTTTGTAATATTCACCTTCAAACCTAATGAAATTATTGCTCAAAATAATTTCCATAAAGTTATTAATAAGGGTACAATGTCCAGCAAGTTACTATAATTCCTGACTACCTCATTAAACCAGCTTAACCCGTCCTCATGTGTTATACAGGAAAAGAGCTTTTTGACATCACAGGAAACAACAATAGTGTCAGAATCAAAGCAAATATCCCCAAGCTTTTCAAGCAAATCCCAGGAGTCTCTGAGTATAGGTTTAAATCCAGAAAATACGTTCTTTAACTTGCTGTCAATATACTTGGCCATAGGTTCAATCATAGATCCTGCTGAGCCCACAATCGGTCATAGTGGAGGTTCACTTAAATTAGAATGTATTTTTGGGATCCCAAAAAACTGATGGAATGATAGGATCCTGTACCTTTAAAATTTCAAACAAGTCGGGGTTTAGGTGATCAAATAGAAAAAATTCCTCAAGTGCCACCCTAATGCTCCTATGGGCTATATTGATTTCATTTGGAGACACTGGGCAATATGACTCAACATCACACAGAAGATTTAACATACAACCGTTGTTATCGATGTTATACAACACAAGTCCCCCACCCTTATCTGGTTTCATACATCTGATTTCACTGTCATTCACAATGGTGTTCAAAATGTGCCTTTCCTCAGTGGACAAGTTAAAAAAGCAACAATCACATTTGCTGTCTAATAAGGCACAAATCTGTTTTTTCACACAATTTTTCATACAAGTGAATGATAGTGTGTAAGGGGGGTTAGCAAGGTTCTTCCTCCTACAAATTGTGTTACCCTCCTCAAAAGAACTGTGCCCATATAACAGTTGTAAATTAAGTTTATGGGTAAATATTTTCAAATCCAACAAGGAATGTTCAATTTTCACCCTGTTGGAAGGAACAAAGTTAAAGTCTTTGAAGAACACAGCATGGTGTATGGGTACGATCACTTCACATATATTGCTATATATCATGTAGCCTAAGCAACTTTACATGAACTATTCAATTCCTGCCCTTTTTTAAACAAGAAACATCTTTATTAAACCATCACTTATGACATAAGCAATCATACATCTATATAAATGAAAACAAACCACACCGGCAAAATCCTAGTTCAAGCATATTCATCACAAACCATACTGACACACCCCCAGTTGCAGATATCATACATCACTTATTATCTACATGGTCATTTAAGTTTTGCCTTGTTTTAAACCTCATTCCTCCCCTGTATGTATTGTTCCCACAATTCCCATTTTTTCCTATGTAGTTTGCTCCTACCCTTTTCTAAAGATCTCAATTCCAGTTGTTTTATCTAAGTAACTGTATGCACTGCTACTAGTACAGTTGGTAGAGATTTTTATTTCCATTTTCCAGTAATTGCTTTTTTGCCACCCAACATAATTAGACACAGCATGGCTTTACCATGTCTAGGCAACTGTGATTCTGTTTCATAGCTCAGAAGAATCATCTGCCTCATCAATCCAATTTGTCCACCCATTTGGGTCTTGATGCAAAGAAAGCATTTTACTGATTAAGCTGTGATTTAATGAGTAGGGCAAAAGAAGCCTTTGCATTCCCTATTACAAAAATAAGTTTAATTAGTAAGATATATGAGGGATTGAGGAAAAATTAAATGTGGGGGAGTTATTTTCTGAAAAGTTGTATCAGAACGGAGAAACCTGGCATGGGTGACCTCTTCCCCTTTGTTATTTGCTTTATATTTAGAGCCTATGCCAAAGAACATAAGAAACTCAGAAAGTCAAGGATATTATTGCTATATAGTAAGAAAGAGGTAACTGAGAGCATATGATTTGCATGTGGAATGAGTTAACAAACTTAAAAAATTGCCAACACAGTATACTGCCAGAAATAAAGGGTTAGCAAATAGATATAACTAAGAAAATAATATTTTTTGAGATGGGATACAGGATCTTAATTTGCCTAGACATAGTAAGGTCTTGTCAAGTTTAATTATGCTGGCTAAACCAACTGTATTTGAAGTACTGAATATTGTATCAAACATAAAATAAGCAGAAGCAGGATCTTTAGAAAAAGGCGGGAGCAAATTACATAGAAAAGATGAAATTGTGGCACAATGCATGCAGAATAATGTTTTGTAGGAGGGTGAGGTTTAAGGAAAGGATGCATTGATTTATGTAATATTGAATTGATAATAAATATACAAAATTATATATGTGATGTATAATATTTGCAATGGTGAATATGCTAATATGTTTTTTCTTCTTTTATATAAATATATATTTAGCTATGTCTTCAGTGATAATTCAGTAAAGATGTTAAAAGAAAAAAAGAAATATGGACATGGGGGAAAAAAGAGGTCTACTACAGTACAATGTTTATGGAGACACAGATGTCCTGTTAATCAATATGAAAATTCCAATTGCAGAGATACTTGAATAGAAGTACAGTCAAAACCAAGCAAACATAATCAATGTCACATTAAAAAATATAAAATGACAAAAGCGAAATGTAATTAATAACAAGAAAATGAAACACAAATACACTGAAATGATGTTCAATTGCAAAGTGTAGGATTTAGGGTAGAAACTTTAATACAAGCAATATCACAACATAAAGCATTAATGAGTCCCCAGATGTTGGTGCAAAAAGAAGGAGCAGGATGCACCTAGAAAAGATGTAACACATGGTGAGGTACTTGCCTTCTGTATGAGAATCACACTAAAGTCTAGTTAAAAATGCACAGCTAGGGAAAGGCAGGAAACAGAGAGGAAAAACAGTGCTCTTGGTAAAGAAGACAATAATCCGAGGGAAAACCTGATTGATTGAGCCCTAAAATTTTAGAAGGCTGGTAAGAAATATATGTGATATAACAGGGAAAATGAATATATGACTATATAGATAAACTAATAACAGGTATACTTTTACAAGAAAACTGCAAAGTAACAAATGAAAGTAAAGAACAAGCTGAATGCCACCAAGGAAGCATCAAACAGAGAAAACTAAAAAGTGATTATTATTATTGGGGGAATATAATACAGGGAACACATCATCAGAAATTCATACACAGAGGTGGTGAAAGCAACACATAATATCAAATCAGGTCAAGATTTATCAAACACTATCTGCAATAATAATTGAAAATATCCTCACAATCAAAAAAAAACTTAAAATGGTATATAGACAAATATAACGGAAGAGTGAAATATAAACAATTCACTGAAGAACAGAAAAGCTTTTATAAAGAGCAGTGAAAAAATAGCAGAAATAATAGCAAAGCCATTTAAAACTAAGGAGAATTCATAAATTTTGGAAAAGTATTTATGAAGACCCTTTCAGACAAAATATAGATGCCAAACGAATAGAAGAGTTAAAAGAATTATTAAGAGACTCCTAATACTGAGAATATGAAATGAGAAGAAAATGCAGTCATAAAAACAGAGACAAAATTAAGAAAGGGTCTTAAATAGAAAACCTTGGGTCCAGATGTGTCACCTAAAATCTGGCTAAATATATTAACATTTTTAGACAAATATTTAGACTTGAGCTAAAAATTATTTATATGTACATCCCACACATAACAACCTGTTTAAGAACTGGAATAAACATATACCTCCTTAAGACTGAAAATACAAGCCTTCCTTACAGCTATGGACCAACAACTTGCCTTCCAACAATATAGAAATTATATACTGGAATTGGTGCAGAGAGAGTCACTTAGGAAAATCAGTCAGGGAAACAGAACAAAAAGGTAACAAAAGAAAGTCATATAGAAAAAAGACCATCTACTGTTAAAATATGATAAAAACAGAGCTGTAACAGGATGTGGCCAAGACGGTTAACTGAAAGCAGCAACTGGTAAATGCTCTGAGACTAAAAACTTTTCTCTGACAGACAATATAATCCAAACAATTAAAATGTGGAGATACATGTTAGCTAATTTTATCCACTAATACTCAAAGTAAAGATTTGTATTTATTTATTTTAGATTTGTTTACCAGGTGATGTCTGGCTGGGCTGGGGACCCATTTTCAGGAGAGACTCGGGGAGAAAAGCTCCCAAAAAGTACTGATTGAATTACAGGTACAATTAACAATATACATATTATAACTGTTCATTTATAGTTCACATAAATGATGTTTGTAAACATAGTCAAAATTTAAGAATTGAAAAATAGCAAAGTTACATAAAGTAGCAGAGAAGACAGAACATTATTGATTTACAAAATAACAAATCCAGGGTGCAGTTCCAAGATGAGTTATGTAGTGGGAGCAATGGTTTAGGAGCTCCTGGTTAGGTTAACAGATGACATGTACAATTAGTGAATAAGTAGTAAATGAAAGAAACTGATGAAATAATGAGAGAAACAGGAAAGATCCATCTGGTATATGCATGTGTACAAATTTAGAATGTTGTCACAGTTTAAGAAAAACAACAGTCATATGACAGCGCTCTGATGGAGGAAGCTAAAGCTAGAAAGGGAGGTTGGTTTAGGTGATATAATTAGCCATGCATCAAGCAGGAGCATAGCCAGTGACTGGTAAGGTGCTCTTTCAGAAGGAACTTGAAATTGTGAGCATTGGCATTGTTTAGGATGTGTTAGGGTGTTGAGTTCCAGGTACTGGACACTTTGTTAAAAGAATAGGGAGTCCCAAAAGGAGTTGTAGGATTTTGTGGTGTTTAGTAGACGTTTCTTGGAGGACTTTAGGGATTTGCAGTTGATATTTGCTTGAACTAGGTCTTTGATACCAAGGATGTTTTCAGGTTGGAAGATGATGGAGTGGGTGATGGTTAGCTGGTTCAGGGAAAGTAGGTTAGGTAGTTCAATTCAATTGAATTTGTGAAGTGCTGTGCAGTGGTGTGCTCTGTGTGGCTTGTTTGTAGCAAACATGGCTATTTTATTGTAGTAGGTCTCTATTTCAGTACATCTGTTGTTTGCAGGTTGTTGAAGATGTGAGCAGAGTATAGGAGGATGAGTAACACGTGTGTTCTAGCTGTGGCTAGTCTATTATTATTGGTAAGGTGTGGTTTGGCGCTGTAGACTGACCCAAGTTTAACGTGAACTTTTTTGATGGTGAGTGCTATGTGTTTGTCAAATTTTAGACAGTTGTCAATTGTGATTCATAGAAGTTTTGTTTGATCCACAGATTCTATTTTATGTTCTTGGAGGAGTAGATAATGAGGGGGGGGGGGTTGTTTTTAGGTTTGAAGTTGGAGAAAACCATTACTTTATTTTTGTTTGTTTGGGTTGAGTATTAGATGGTGGTTGGTAAGACATATAGAATAAGGCAGAACACTAGTGGGGAAGTAGATAGAAACAAATATTTAAATAACAAACTGCTTTTATGAAATATGTCTATTATTTATCTGCAAATAGCAGAAATGTGAATGTACAAGATCTCATAGAATTTACATAGAAAATCATATAAAAATATTTGAAAATAATGTGAAAGCTGAAATTTGAGGCTTGGTCATTTGAACTTTGAAGCTTTTTACATGTTGTTTGTTATTAGCTTAACTATGACTACCTGAAATAACTCAGTACATAAGTCAAAGTTGAAATTTGAGCGTTTTATTGCTGAATCAACACATCCATTTTTATAGAAAGTAGAATAGTTTTTTTTTAAATATGTTTGAATACAGGAAGGGAAAATGGGATTTGAATTGAACACACTGTAACTTTTGAATACAATATAGACTGCAAACATTTTTGACTCCAAAGAAATAGCAAGACATTCTCTTCCACCTCAGTTGTTGTTGTTGTTGTGTCTTTCGGGCTTTTCCCGGTTAGGGGTTGCCACAGTGGAACTCCGGTCCGCTAATGATTGGCAGTAGACTTCTACGTGCTGAGTTACCAGCCCTGATGCACAACCTTCAATGAAGGTACGCCCATTTACGCATGTCTTCACACAGAAGACGTTCTAGCTGAGAATTGAACAAGACAACGTCTTACTGTGAGGCGACAACACTACCGCAGCACCACCACCACAGTAATGTACATATTTTATGAAGTAGTTTAATAAGCTAAAAGAGTTTTAAATTGTCATGTTGAGTCTTACAGAATTTTGAGATATAGACACTTGTACTTTAAAAATTAATTCAGAGCTTTTGTTATATCTCTAAAATATGTGTCTGTCTTTTAGCATGAAAAAAATATATATGCATTGATTTCACTTTTGTATTTTAGTTTAGTGTAAAAAAAATTACCTGTCACCTGTACATTTACAGATTTTTCTATCTCTTCAGGTCCCCCTTTGTTATACTTATTTATTAAGAGATCTAGTTATAATAATGTTGAATGAGCAAATAATTTAGGAATATTTAATGGATGATTTATATTACTATTGCATAAATAGTTATATATTTATTTATTTATTTATTTAACATGTGTTTGCCAGCATAGTGTGACTGGACAACAAGTGTCCATTTTCAGCAGAGTCCTAGGGAGAAAAAACTCCATAAGTTTACAGAGAGAAGAAAAATTTACAAAAGAGACATTACAGAGTAGTAGCATACAGATTGTAGAGTTTACAGCCGTTAGTATACAATAAGAGGATATTCCCCCTTTTGGATGAAAATGCAAGTGTACAAAATATACAATGAGAGTAGATAAGAACCTGGTAGAGTATTGCAAGATATTTCCCAACTGAATAAGAGTATATAAATGTTTAAGTTTCCATATATACAGTCAAGCAAATCTACATGTAAGAGCATATACATATATACACGTATATACTTATGTAGATATATATATATATATATATATATATATATATATATATATATATATATATACACACACACACACACACATATATATATATATGTATATATATATGTATATATATATATATATATATATATATATGTATATATATATATATATATATATATATATGTATATGTATATAGATAGATATATATATATATATATATATATATATATATATATATATGTATATAGATAGATATATATATATATATATATATATATATATATATATATATATATATATATATATATATATACACATATATATATATATACAGTGGATATAAAAAGTGTACACACCCCTGTTAAAATGCCAGGTTTTTGTGATATAAAATAATGAGACCACAATAAATAATTTCAAAACTTTTCCCACCTTTAACGTGGCCTATAACCTGTACAATTCAATTGAAAAACAAACAAATCTGTTAGGGGAAGATATAAAAAATAAAAAATGTACAATAAGCTGGTTGCATAAGTGTGCACACCCTTAAATGTATACTTTGTTGAAGCATCTTTTGATTTAATTACAGCTTTCAGTTTTCTTGTGTAGGAGTCCATCAGCATGGTACATCTTGACTTGGCAATATTTGCCCACTATTCCTTGCAAAAGTGCTCCAAATCTGTCAGATTGTGAGGACATCTCTTGTGCACAGCCCTCTTCGGGTCACCACACAGATTGTCTACTGGATTAAGGTCTGGGCTCTGGCTGGGCCATTCAAGAACTTCAGTTTTCTTCTGTTAAACCCATTCCTTTGTTGATTTGGATGTATGCTTGTGGTCATTGTCAAGCTGAAAGGTGAAATTCCTCTTCCTCTTCAGCTTTCTAGCAGATGCCTGAAGGTTTTGGGCCAAAAGTGACTGGTATTTGGAACTGTTCATAATTCCCTCCACTTTGACTAAAGCACCAGGTCCAACTGAAGAAAAGCAAACCTAAAGCATGATACTGCCGCCACCATACTTCACCATGGGGTTGGTGTTCTTTTGGTGATGCAAGTGTAGTTTTTGCTCCAAACATACCTTTTGATATTGTGGCCAAAAAATTTAGCCTTGGTTTCATCAGACCATAACAATTTTCCCACTCGATTTTGGGAGAATTTATGTATTGTTTTGAAAATTTTAGCTGGAACTGGATGTTTTTCTGTGTAAGAAAAGGCTTCCAATTTGAAAACCCTACCCCATAGGCCAGACATATGGAGAATACAGGAGATTGTTGTCACATGTAGTACACAACCAATACTTGCCAGAAGTTCCTGCAGCTCCTTCACTGTTGCTGTAGGCCTCTTGGCAGCATCATTGATCAGTTTTCATCTTGTCTTTTCATCTGTTTTAGAGGGACTCCAGTTCTTTGCAATGTCATGGTTGTCCCATATTTTCTTCACTTTTTGATGACTGTCTTCACTGTGTTCCATATTATATCTAATGCTGTAGAAATTTTTTTGTAGCCTTTTTCTGACTGATACTTTCCAACAATGAGATCCGTTTGATGCTTTGTAAGCTCTCTGCAAACCATGGCTTTTGCTGTAGCAGGCAACTGAGAAAATGTCAGGAAAATCCTACTAGGACATTTATTATTTGGGGTTAATCAGAGTCTCTTTAAGTGATGGCAGGTGTGTGCCCAAGAAGAGTGAATGCTGTAATTAAAGCAAAAGGTGCTTCAACAAAGTATTAAACGGTGTGCACGATTATACATCCAGCTTATTGTACATTTTTTATTTTTTATGTTTTTTCCCCTAACAGATTTATTTGGTTTCAATTGAATTGTACAGGTTATAGGTCACATAAAAGGGCTGAAACATTTTGAAATGATTGATTGTGGTCTCATTTTTTATATCACAAAAACCTGGCATTTTAACAGGGGTGTGTACACTTTTTATATCCATTGTATACATACGTACACATACACACACACACACACACACACACACACACACAGACACACACACACACACACACACACACACACACACACACACATATACACACACATGTACATACACTCATATATAGATTATTGCTCACACATGGATAGGTATAGTTAGATGGTGTTGTTTGTGTTGTCCAGGATAGATGGGGTATAGAAATAATGAGTGGACGAGTCTTCAGGGGATCAATTACAGTTGCATAGATGGTTGGAGAAGATGTATGTTTAAGTAGGCTTTTGAAGGAGTGTGTTGAGTTTTGTATTCTGAAGTCAGAGGGAAGGCTGTTCCATATTTTTGCTATTTCATGGGCAAATAGTGATACCCCAGAGTTGTTTTTGCATGTGATGGTTTCGATTAAGACTTTGTTGGAGGACTGAAGTTGTCTATTTAAATTGTAGAAGTTCAGCAAGCCAGTCAGGTCAGGGTTTTTCTCGGGATAGTACAGAATTATATGAGTTAGGCTGAGTTGATGGTACCTTAATAGGTTCAGTAATTCAAGCCAGTGCAAGGTTTGTAGGGAAAGGCAGTGGTGGGATCATGATTTGGCATTGGTAGCGAATCTAGTAATTTTGTTGTAATGGATGGGAAGTTTATTAAGGTCAGTTTTGTAAAGATTACTTAGAACTGGGGATGCATAACATAGAGTAGGTAGGAGGTGGGTCCTGGGTACTGCAATTCGAGATTCGGCGGTTAGATAACTTTTATAGCGATAGAGGGAACCTAGCTTTTTGTGCACTTTAGTGACGGTTGTTGATATGTGCTTGTGAATTTGAGTTGCTGGTCAATGGTAACTCCTAGGAGTTTAGCCTCAGTGACAGAGGAGATTTGGGTTCTGCTGGCAGAGAGTATAGAGAAGATAAGGTTGCTCGTTTTATTAGAGTGGAATAGCATTAGTTGTGTTTTCTTGGGATTTAGCATGAGTTGTGAGTTGTTAAGCCAGTTCTCTATTTCAGAGAAAGCTTTTTGGGATTTTCATTGGAGAAGTTGGATGTTGGGTGCAGAGCATATGAGAGCTTGTCATCAGCGTACTGGACTATGTCGGCTTTAGAAGAAATTGAGTGGAGTTGGTTTCTGATGTGTGATAGAGAGTTATGCCATTTGACAAATTGTTGGCAGTTATCTAAATAGCTTTTAAACAAGAGTTGGGTGGGGCTTTTAATATAATTTGCTGGATTATTTAATATTTATGATTAACAGAAGAGGATTATTAAACTTTTATGTAGCAATGGGGGAATAGTTTTAAATGGCAAAATATATAACTAAATTATTAGCCTCTTATTATTTTTTACCTATATATACTATTAAATTAATTATTTGTAATTCAAGGTAGCTTTTGGCTAGTTTTTTTATGAATTTTTAGGTGTTTGTATGCACAGCATATTTGATAGGCAAACAAGGAACTTTGATATTCACGGCACATTGTGCTTTATTAGCAATATATAAGTTATAGTTATAGACGAGATTGTTTTTGTTATTTATGAGTTATGAGGAATAAATTAGAGTCTTCTATATATAATTAAATTAATATGGGGGATAAATGTGTCATATTATCTTTAAACAAAATCCTTTTAAATACACAGTATGGATAGTTTTAATCTCTTACCTGTTAATGAAAATGGATTAAATAATGCCATCAAAAAGAAACCATTAACAAGATATGTAAAATTAAATAAAAGAGACATATTTTTGCAAGAGACACACTTCGTAGATAAAGCTCTATAATATATAAATAATTTTGTTTATGAAATATTATCATCTGCTTCTTTTAACCAAACGAGGAGAGGAACTTCAATGTTTTAGATAAAATCTACTGTAATGCCTAAGGTCATGGAGTCCATTAATGGTCCCAAAGAAATGTATACATTCATAATAATTAAAAATAATAGCAAACACCATACAATAGCTAATTTTTGCTGGAACTGGAATAGGTGCAAAAGTGGCTAACGATCACTTAAACTTACTACAAGGTCATTGTAAGAGTAGTTTAATTTTAGCAGGGGATTTTAATTGGATATCTATTATAGAAGAAACAAGTGAACAGAAGAAATCTAAAGTACTGGCATCAGCTAAAACACTAACTAGATGGATTAGCAATAATAATTTAGTTGATTTACAAGTAAAAGAATAAGATAAGTCATTGTTCTTCACTCATTATTCTTATGTGCATCGGATGCAAACTAGAACTGATAGGATTTATGCAGCTGTCGATTTATTTAATACAGTGAATTATTTTAGAACTATTCCTTGGCCTTTATCTGATCATAATGCATTGAGGCAAATAACTCAGCTTCCATGGGACCTGATAGTACCCCAGGCTGTATTCTGCACCATCTCTAGCAAGAACTAGCTTTGACATTGAGCACCCTATTCAACCACAGCCTAAGTACAGGATTCATTACAACAGAGTGGAGAACTGCCACTGTCATCCCCTTGCACAAAGGTGGTGCCACTACTACCCTGGAAACTATCTCTTTACAAGTCTGATCTGTAAATCCATGGAGCATATTATCATGGATCTCATAAACAAGGACATAGGCAATCTTCAATCACTTGATTCCACCCAGTTCAAATTCGTCAAGGGCAGATCTTGCCTGTTGAAGATGGTTGACTTCATTGAGACTGTCACCAAGGCTCTGGATGAGGGAAAGTCAGTACATACAGCTTACCTTGACTTGGCCAAGGCCTCTGACACAGTCCCCCACTTGGGCTTCATCAAAAAGCTAACACAACTTGGCATAAATCCCTATCTCATCAAATGGGTGGCCAACTGGCTCACCAATAGGACCACGAGGTCAAAACAGGTGCCTCCACCTCTAACAGCAGACCTGTCATTAGTAGTGTTTCCCAGGGATCTGTCCTGGGACCCCTATTGTTTGTCATCTACTTCTCAGAGGTTCAGACAAAGACAAAAGGCCTGTGGCTGACAAGTTTGCAGATGACTGTAAGTTGGGTGCTGTCATTGACTCCCCAAATGATGATAACATACTGCAAGAGGGTTTCACAAGAACCAATGACTGATGCCAAAGCCATGGACTTAAGGTAAATGCAAAAAATGTATTATCATACCATTAAGAAAAAACACAGCCCCTACTGATTACCCAATCAATGGCAACTGCCTAAGCACACAACCTGTGGTGAAAGACCTGGGTACTCAGCTTGACAACAATCTCACATTCGACCTTCATGAAGCGGCAGTGATCAGAAAAGCCTTTTACTTAGTTCATCTCATAAGTAAAGGGATTGTATACAGAGAACAGGAGGTTATTACCTCTCTGTACTCCTCCCTCATTAGGCCAATAATTGAGTATAATGCCCTGTTTGGTATGTACTTCTCCAATCACCTGCACCAACTGGAAAGGCCAGAGAAATACTTCACAAAGAGTATCCATGACCTCCAACACCTGTCCTATGTGCACAGGCTCAAATCACTATCACTCTACTTGGTATTGTACATACTCCTCAGAGGTGATCTCTGTCTTGGCTACAAGGCAATATCAGACCTTGGTGTACTAGAGATGTTCCATATCCATAAGTTTAACTCCTTGTACATTACCCACTTGATAAGCCTAAATCGAATATATGGCATCAACAAAACCTGCTGGAGAGATAGGTTTGTCTCCCAGAAGCTTCCCAGTCTAAGGAATAGTCTTTCCATACATGTCAAACAGAGTACCTTGCTGAACCTCTTCAAGCGCAACCTTGATGAGTGGATGGGAAACCACAAATTTGTCTCAGGTGGTCCACCCATGTCCCTCATTGACAGGGATGACAGATGCTGACTAAGGTTTCTTTGTTGGGGATAAACTCTTGGCTAGAGTTTTAAGCGCCCCAGGAACATTAGTCTAGTAGGCTCCTATGGTCCTATGATCCTAAGTAGTAAAATAATAATGGATATAAAGAAATATCAGATTAATTATAGAACCCCAGTATATATGATGAAATTAAAAAGAATTTAAGAGTTACTTTAAGGAACAAATTAAGAATATTTTATCTTTGAATGATAATGCTCAGGTTAGTAAAGTCATACTATGGGACTCTTTAAAATGCATATTAAAGATAAAATGAGAAGCTGGCCTAGTAATGCAATGAAAGAGTGGGATAAAGAGTTGTTAGAAATACAAGATGGAATACATAACGTGAGTTTTGAACAACAAATAATGAAATTAGATAATACTGAAGTCATTAAAAAATTAATGACAAAATATCAAACAGTTTTAATGCATAAAGTAGAGATAGTGTAAGAAAAAATAAAATTGCGCAGTTATGCAATGGCTTCAGATCTACAAAGATATGCTAATAGAAGTAAGGTATTAAGCAAAAAGGCAGACATCAATAATATCTGAAATCAGCACACTAATAAACTTACTTCAAACATAGAGTAAATGCTCAGCATTAAAAAAAATTCCATGAGGATCTTAATAAAGATAAAAATAATAATCTTGATGATTACAAAATTGACAATTATTTAAAGAAAAATGCTACTAATAAATACCTCTGTCAAATAAGCCTGTTACCTGAATAGAGGTTAAAGAAGCTTAAAAAAGGGGGAACATAGTAAAGCTCTAGGGTTAGATGGCTTAAGTATGGAATTATATAGTCTGCTTCCATTAAATATTTTAGAATGACTGAGTGACATTTTCAGGATAATTCAGAGTGACAAAATAATCCCCCCTCACAGAAAATTTCTGTAACCTCACCTATACTTAAATGAGGAAAGTGGGTTCCTATTACATGATCGAATGCTAGAAATAGCAAATACTCATTTGTCAAACCCAAATGCACAAAACCATAGAATATCGAAGGAACAGATCAGCAAATTTTTTTCCCAGGGCCTTTCTCCGGATTTTGCTGTTTTCTTCACTGTGGTGCGATCTCGGAGTTTGGTATATTTAAGATGGGGGTGTTTGGGGGGTGAAGCCCCTCCACTTTATGTTGCCTGTACATTTTTTTTTTTGGATCAGCAGATTTTCTTCCCTGGGAAGAAATTTGCTGATCCATTCCTTCGACATTTTGAGGGTTCATGTATTTGGGTTTGATTATAGATCCTTCACTATTTCTAGCATTCGATCAAATAATATGAACCTGAGGAAAATTAATTTCATTATATAGACCTGTTTTATTATTAAATGTAGACTATAAAATATTTACTTCCATTTTTGCTGCAAGATTAAGAGATGCAGTAGATAAAGTACTTAATTAAAATCAAACAAGATTTATAGTCAGTAGATTAACATAACATAATATAGACAGCGTAGTAACTTGCTTTGATTTAGCAAAAAAAATTAACAAGAAATTGGCCCTAATTAGCTCAGATATTGAGAAAGCTTTTGATTCTGTAGATTGGAACTATTTGTTTTAAACTTTAGAAGTATTTGCATTTCCAGAACAATTTATTGGAATATTTAAAAAAATTTATATAGACTCAAAACCATATGTTAAAACTGGATCTTACACTTTTCAGTGATTCACTTTTCATATATATCTAAATTGATATCTATATCGATATCTATAGCTATATCTATATCTATATGGATCTACTTCTTTCCATCAAAAACACATTTCAGTGAATGGCAGTTCACTGACTCCACTTTGCCGAACATGCACTTTACCAAAACACCAGTTAACCGATGTTCACATCACCAAATATCACATATGCGAATGTCATACACTACACCCAAGTGCTCGCAAATGACTGGAAAACTAGATATCACCATATTCTTACCAACAAATTTTCACACTGTGAAACATAAACAAACCACTGTGCATCACAACATAACAGAACGACTTAGAGACAGAAAACGTAACTCGTTACATATTTTTTCACATCTTTAACAGAGTGGTAATTGTTGTCACATATCGCATGCAGTCATGTTCACATTTATTCTCAAAGATAGTCTGGAATTGCTGTTACCATGTTATTAATGGCTGTTTCTTAGGGATGGATGACAAGCGGCAGACATTCTGACTCGCAGTTCATCAACCAAGTTTTGCTCTCTTACTATTGCAGGCAACACTGTATATAAATCTGTAACATGTTTTCCTGTGAGACATTTAAATCTCTGGTGCCAAGCCTCAAATGTATTTTGAGGTCTTGGCAGGAATAACTAATTTAAAACTAAAATATTCCAGAACGAGATAGGAAATAATGGTGGAAACCAGATGCAGAAGATAGATCTTGTGCTGAATGTTCTCGGTTTCCCCAACACTTACCATTGGGAAAAACATTTAATTAACTCCTTACCATCAACAAGAAAACTGTATTTTAATTTGTAAAATGTAGAAATTACCTCTCTCTCCTCTAAGAATGCCAAAGCAGCTAACTGAAAACTCATCGTACAAGATCAACTCACTTTCGCAATTTTATCGAAAAAGCACTTTCGCAAAAAAAAAAAAAAAACAACATGCCAAAAAACTAAAAAAAACACTGCTCATGTTTATGCAGGGGGGCAAGCCCCCCTGCACCCCATGCAGGGGGCTGTACCCCCACACCCCCTTACTTTAATATTCTCACTGCAAGACCGCACTACAGTGGTGAAAATGGAATATTCCCGTATCCCCACTGTACCATGATCGAAACAACAGTTTGCTTAGTTGTACAATCAAATGTACATGTTGATGTACAACTAAATTTACATGCAAACAATTGTTTGTTTAGTTAACTTTCAGCAAAAGTGCATTTTTGACAAAATTCACTTTCACGAAAGTTAGTTCAATCATGTACATTTCGATGAAACGGACTTTTGATAATAAGACCAGGGCCCATATATATATATATATATATATATATATATATATATATATATATATATACACACACACACACACACACAGACACACACACACACACACACACACATATATATATATATATATATATATATATATATATATATATATATATGGATCTACTTTACATGCTGAAAACTTCAAACTGTAAATGCTCAATACCATACGCTTGAAGTTTTGAAACTTCAAAATTATAGTAAAAGCAAAAAATAAAAACAAAAAAATTATGTTTTTGCAGCGGGACAAGCCCCCCCGTACCCCCCCTACCTCCTGCTAAATAAATATACCAACTCCGAGATCTCACTACAGTGAGGAAAATGGTAAATTTCCTGTCCCGTGCTGTACGGCGATCCCCATTCAAAATGTTTGACGTTTCAAAACTTCAATCTTATGGTCTCGATCATTTGCAGTTCGCAGTTTTGAAACTTTGAGCTTGTGAAGGGAATCCATATAAATAAATAAATATATATATATATATATATATATATATATATATATATATATATATATATATATATATATATATATATATATATGTAGTATAGTATTGCATTCAATAGCTTTAATACCTGACAAAAAAAGTATTTTAAAGAAAGTGGACAAAAATGTTAACTTCATTCTTATAGTATCCTAAAAAGCAAAGAATTGCTTATAGAAAGCAAATAAAATTATGGACGTATGGTGGTATTGGCTTCCCAGTGTAGAATCTTATTCTATTTCTGCAAGTTTATTATACTCTGGATAGACTCAACTTACACTAGGAGCAGATTATATTAAATCCTTACATGTTTATTAAATATGATAAATTAGAAATACGTAATAAACCTTTCATCTGGTTAACTAAATTTACTTAGAAGAAAATTCATTACAATATTTAGACTCTGCATTTATGAAATCAGTTCTTAAAACAGTTAGGAAATATGTGTTAATACAGTAATATCAACATTTAAATGTTTGTGCTTTCCCATTTCACACACCTCTAGATTTAAGGAAACTCAGAACAATGTTAAAATTAATTTACTAACAAGGAATGGATTAGTACTATGGTCTGATTGCTTTAAAAAATGAAAAGCTATGTCCCTAGAATATTTAGTGAAAGATTATAAGTTGGATGAATCTGCTAACCAGTTAATATAATCCATCGGTAAGAAACTAAATGAATTTGTGGATAATGAGTGAAGAGGAACTGCACACATTTCCCCATAATATGAATATATGAATGCTATTATTGAAGGTAGATTAACCTATAAAGGAAGCTTGTCCAAGTTATATATATATATATAAGTTAATTATAAATAATAATAATAATTTTGATGCAATTTTGGAACTTTTTAGATAGTAGTGGATTGAGAGACAATAGATATTAGGAATATAAATTTATTTAAATCACTTAGTCAAACTTCTTCAAGTTTATACCGGAAAGTTTTTATGTACAAATATATACATAGAATGTTTGTTACTACCTATAAAATTTCTAAGTTTAGTAAAATGACTCCAGTTTGCTGGAGATGTAGTAAAGTTGTAAAAGCGGATTGGATATACATATTTATGGATTGTGAAAAATTAAATGTATAGTGAGAAGAGATAAATATGTTAATTTATATCTAAATAATAAAATAATGACAATAATACAATAAAATGGTAATAAAATAACAATGATATGTTTTCGTGTTTAAATATAAACTAGATTAAAATGAAAAATGTAAATATTTTATTTTGTTACATATTTATTTATATTTATATTTTTGTAAACCTCAATTGGATTACAAATGAAATACAACTTTAATTGAACATATGAAAATATGTTGTTATTAAAAAATACTACATGCTATAGTTTAGCAGCTCTTAAATTTAACACTGGGGTGATAGAAATCATATTACTAATACCAGATGGGGTGATGGCTTCCAAGTTGAGTTGCCAGTGCAATTCCTTGTATGCCAATTTATTTTCCCAAGCCTCAGTCCTAATGTCCTGCGTGATTATTTCAATGATACCAGTTGAAGGAGGCATACATTAGTTCAACTGGTTGAGAAATGGCATGTGATTTTTAATTTCTTATTATAAATTAAATTGATTTAGTGATTAGAGCTATTTGTTTTTCTGTTGAAGTTCTGAGTGTTCACTGGGGTGAAAGACATACGTCTGGAGCGTTTCTCTCTGGGCCTCCACTGAAAATTGGCTTTGTTCCAAGTTGGACTTTCCCAGTAAACAAATGTTAAATAAATGAATAAAGTTCATGTATTTTATGGTAGAGTGTGCTAAATGTTTGGGCTTGCAATAATAAAAAGGTAACGTCACATTGTTTTCACCGTTTTTCCTGTGTTGACCTTTGAGCTATTATCAGGGTTCTGGGATTCTTTGCTGTGGTTGGCAGTTTCTTCAGAATCCCCTGTACCATTTCTTGTTTTTAATTGATGTATAAAATAAACCATATCTTGATCAATAACATAATAGTGACTAAGAAACAATGGCAAACCACTTTGCAAGTGAGTCATGAAAAGGATCAAATTTTTATGTCAGGAATACAAATTCAAAGGGGGGATATGCCATGGTGATTCCTTTCACCACTGTTGTTTTGCCTTGCCTTATCCTGTTGAACTGTTTACTTAAACAGATTAGGTCACAATTACAGCTTAACTTCCCAAAACAAATCTTGCTCAACAATATCTATTCTACTTTTTGTGGATGATAATTGTGTAAACTATCAGACAAGTGTTTAGGAGCACAACTTCAAATGCTTAAAACTCAGATGATATAAGAATGACATTTGTAGCAGGAAAGCAGAAGCACAAAAAAATATCTGCCTGTGACAGGAATGTGATATAAAAGAGCTTAAACAGGAAGGTGCATATAAATATTTGGAAATGTAGGAAGGATCAGTAATAAAACATGAGTAAATGAGAACAAAGCTTGGTAAGGAATACTTTACAAGACTAAAGTTAATACTGAAAGTTGCCTTGATATCTATGAATAAACCAAGCTGTAAAAGGCACATACACAAACATGTGTATCTGCATGTGTGTGTGTGTGTGTGTGTGTGTGTGTGTGTGTGTGTGTGTGTGTGTGTGTGTGTGTGTACACAGAGTTGTGAAATGTTTGTAATGTGTGTGTGTACACAGAGTTATGAAATATTCATAGTGTGTGTGTGTGTGTGTGTGTGTGTGTGTGTGTGTGTGTGTGTGTGTGTGTGTGTGTACACAGAGTTGTGAAATGTTTGTAATGTGTGTGTGTACACAGAGTTATGAAATGTTCATAGTGTGTGTGTGTGTGTGTGTGTGTGTGTGTGTGTGTGTGTGTGTGTGTGTGTGTGTGTGTGTGTGTGTGTGTGTGTGCGCATAGTGATATATGTAATTCTATGGTGGATTACTTTGTATTCATACTCTATCCCACTTTTTTTAATTGTGAGCACTTTACATTTAAAACTGTTATTATGTCTTACTTTACTGACCACAATGCATCATTTGATTTAGAACAGATAATAATGTGATGAAAGCAAATCTGAGCTCTGAAACATTACCTATAAAATAGACTGAAAGCCTATTACAAACCAGATTTGGCTTACCTGAATGCTATTGACATCTACTGATTAGTCAGGACCATAAATAGAAAAGGTTTGACCTCTGTTGCTTTTATAGTGTTGGTAAGATACTTTGGATGCTTAGAGATGAGATGTTGAGTTTCTGTGATGCACATTTTATATAACTGAGATTATTAAATAACTTTGTGTAAACTAAGAAGGAGTTTAATATCTAAATCATCTATTGAAAACTTCATAGAATGCTGTTCAACATCTGGTGAGTGCCTCTCAACTATTCATACCGAATGCCTGAGTTTGAAACAAATTATTGAACAATATTACAGACTGTTGCATGTGAAGGCCTTGTAGGAAAATGAGAGGCCTTCACATGGTTCTATCTTCTCTCAACTGCTTTCATAGGCAAAGAGAAAATAATTTCTAAAGCACAGATTAGTGAATGTATTTCTCTATGAAAAATAAGCTTTTCATTGAAAAAATGTAGGAAGACATTTTTCTATTCTTGGGACATCAAAACCAGTCCATTACAGGAATGCCCATCATGATTTTCCAATAAAAATTCTAAGATGACAAGGTCAGAAAATTGAATTCTAGACATGTATGAAATGTGAGATATTTTGTTTACAGCAGATAATATCTTAGTCTTAAAGAAAACATGTGAGATTTGTTATAAGGAAGCTCTTCATACCTTTGAAATGTGCATTTTTCTTACAGAAAACGTGACTTTGGCTGAATATTTCTAGAACAGGATAACAAAGAAGCCAACTTGAAATACTTATGGTACAACACACATTATGTTTGTGATCAATATACTGAAATGTATAGTATACTATAGCAGGCAGTTAAGTAAAGAATTAAACATCTGTACACAGGGAGGAAGTATTCCTTTAGATAAACAGAAGATTGTGATTAGTTTGTGCTTGTAATCTGGGAAAATTAAAGCATTTCAAACCCAGTGAGAATAGCATCCTGAACTAATGGAAAAAATAAGAGAAGAGTGGACCCTGAAAGGCAGACCAACACTCAAAATAATATAGAGGATTATGACAGAGTCCCAGATCATGACTTGCTTATTACGTGTTCTTGACAGGGATGCTAAGAAGTTCACCCGGAGAGAGAAGCTTGGGAGATAAATCTTGGCATTCACGTTGAGATCACATAATAAAAAGGTAATGCCTTGTGATTCTATCATAATTCATAAAGTGCAATAAACATTATCTAGTTCACATACTACCAGTTAGAAAAAAAGTGAAAGAGAAGAGTGTGTAATGTTTTACTGGCTTTGAAAGCTAATAAAGTACTTACCAGTGTCAAACCGACAGCAGCACAACCATCAAATTCTTTATGTAAAAATTCTGGACAAATCCAAAAATAGTGTGTATATTGGGAGGGGGATGACAATGTATCAAAGTCAGGGGCATTTTTTAAATATTGCTCTAATTCACTTAAAAAGTTAACCAAACAACTGAGTTTGCATCAGCATGAATATTCTGAAAAAGTAGTGTATCAAACCCTTACATATGGCCTTATTCACTGACCGTAATCTTCAGTGATTTGCCACCAGGCAAAACTGAAGTTCTCTTCTGCAGAACTAACAGCTTTGAAAGCTGATAGTCATAATGTTCTGCCACAATTCCTGTTTGCAGGTAGGACAAATGTGTGTTCTAACAGCTTTTAAAAGTTGTTTTACTTTCTACCCATTCTTCGACAGCTAACACTGTTCACTATTAGTTCCCAGTGCAAGACACAATCTTAACAGTACTTAGATGTCCTTAAAAAACTTTTGTAAGCACCACTAAGTGCAATTATGATCTGGTCTCATACTCAGGAAGCATGTAGCATAATCACTGTTCTCCATGAATTACATAGCATGTTCATTGCAACCAAGTGCATTATGATAAATATAAGCATGTTATTGCTGCTTAGGCATTATCTTTATACTACCATAGTAGTTTATGCAAAAGTAAGGTTGGGTTGCATCTTCTCTGACATGTTTTCATTCAGTTTTTAGGAGGGGAAACCAATAGCTACAACTAACCCTTTTAGGAGGTGACATGAGATAACGGGTTAAGGGACATGCTCAGAGTCACACATTAGATAAAGTATGACGTTTATTATTATGGAAAAAAAAAGATAAAGTATGACGTTTATTAGCAGATCATAGCATTAATCCTATGTCCATTGAAAATATTTTTATAAAAAGAGGAAATATCAGAGTCCCTAAAGAATTTGAGTTATGCTTATTCTTCCTAATATCTATTTCTGTAAACATTTATGCATAATGATACCTTTAAGAAAATGAGGTATTCTGAGATTGAATCTTAACTGACATACAAAGATTGGGGAAAATAAATCATGAGAAAATGTTTTCCTTGTAGAACTAGTAAATGTAAGAGAGGCAGCACAGAAAATGTTAGAAAATGTTTTGTTATCCCATAAATTCATGCAGAGATGAGCAGTGTTGAGATGCACACCAAGGTGGGGTGAGATTGTCTTCTTTGTGGCCTCTTCAGGGAATGTACATTTATGTAAATGCCATGATAACTGGGATTCTTTCAATTCCCAAGCCTCATATGAAACAAGGAGAAGATAAATCCATTTTTAGGAGGCATATACCCTTATTGTTACAAAAGCCGCAGTGGTATAGTGGTAGCATTGTTGCCTCACAGCAAGAGGTTTCCCTGTTCGATTCT
The DNA here is from genome assembly GCF_019279795.1 of Protopterus annectens. Lineage (NCBI taxonomy): Eukaryota > Metazoa > Chordata > Ceratodontiformes > Protopteridae > Protopterus > Protopterus annectens. The sequence continues at coordinate 158,744,815 of NC_056749.1, forward strand.
CGGCTGGAGCGCCTTCTGTGTGGAGTCTGCATGTCCTCCCCATGGTCGAGTGGCCTCCAAAAGACATGCGTGAATGGGTGTGCCTTCGCTGAAGGTTGGGCGTCGGGCTGGCAACTTGGCACCATAAAAATCTACTGCCAATCATTAGTGGACTGGAGTTCCACTGTGGCGACCCCTAACTGGGAAAAGCCGAAAAGACAAACATACCCTTATTGTTACAGTGGTCAACACCTTTCCCCATAAGTATAAAAAGGCAAACTGCTTCCTCTAACCACATCAATAAAGCTACACATTGTTATTAAAATCATCTTACCACAATACGTTTCCTTGTCATTATGACCTTCTCCTGGCAAAGGACTAGTTCAACATACTTTTGATTTTTTTTTTTTTTTTAAATATAGGAGTAAATATTTTGCTCACCATTCAACGTATCAGTTCATCTTATTCTGTAATCCTGTCATTCAGTTTTTTTTTTCTTTCTTTTAATAGACTAATCCACCAAACTGTTGTGGTATGCACAAACTAAACCGCCTGAGCAAGTATGACACTGAAACTTCTTTACCTCAAAACAGCACCTTGAATACCTACACTGGACAGTTATTACTGAAAAGAAATGATGAGGGATGGAAGACATTTACTCAGAAGACACATCAGTCACCTACCATTATAGAGAGATTATCACACTGCTGTCACCTATGTTAGTATCCCTACCTTAACAATACCTTTATGGGTAGAATTTCACAGTATGAATCCCAATATCAAGGTCTGGCATTGGCTGGCAAGCATGGGATGACTTTCACAATAAGGATGTGACTTTGAGGACAGCACAATGTCAGGATTTAGAAACAGGTTAAAATCTATAATGCTTGTACAAGTGTGCTTTACTGGAAATGTACCTACTACTCCCAAAGGAGTAGAAGGAACTTCTCTAAACCAGGTAGTGGGCACAGCTCCTGCCTGTGGAAAATGGACATAATAGATTCCTGCAAATGTTTAATATGAAATACACAGCAAAGTCCAAAGTATCCAGACATCAGACAGAAGAGATTAATATCTAATGGGAGTTATATCATCTCTGATACAAATAAGTATTTCCATCCGACTTCAGACCAGTGACAAGTGGAGTACCACTGGGTTCAGTCCAGGGTTCTCTCCTGTTTGCTATCTACTTTTCTGAAGTACAGGCTAACACAGAAGGTCTTTGGCTAATGAAGTTCGAAGATGACTGCAAACTAGGAGCCATAATTGAAACTCCTAATGATGTGGACATCCTACAAAAGGGCCTCACTGAGACAGATGCCTGGTGTCAAAGCCATGGCCTCAAGCTCAATGCCAAAAAGTGCATTGTCATCATCTTTGGTAAAAACTCTGTACCCATGAGATGCCACATAGGTGGTAGTCTAATTAACACTGAAAGTGTGATAAGAGACCTTGGGACACAGGCGGACAGTAATCTCTCCTTTGATAATCACATCACCACAGTAGTCAGGAAATCTTTCTATGTGGCACACCTCATCACAAAAGGTTTCTCATTCAGGAAAAAAGAGGTAATTGTTCCCCTCTACTCATCATTCATTAGACTCATTATAGGGTACAACACCCCTTTCACAAGACATCTACAACAACTGGAAAGGCCACAGAAATACCTCACAAAGAGGATTATCGGCCTCAAACAGATGCCCTATGCAAACCGTCTCAAAAAACTCCAGCTTTACTCCGTCGCATATTGCCTACTCAGAGGCGATCTCTGCCTAACATACAAGGGTATGTCAAACCCAGAGCTGTTGGACATGCTCCACTTAAAGAAATCCCAATCCCTCTGAGCTACACACTCTAGGGACTTAAACCTTGTCACCACAATAAACAGAACATGCTGTAGGGATAGATTCCTGTCCCAGAGACTTCCCATACTCTGGAACAAATTACCTATCTATATCAAACAAAGCTCCTCGTTAGCACTCTTCAAGAAAAATCTTGATGATTGGATGGGAAATAGGAAATTCACCCTGGGGATCACCTCTGTGGCTCTCCTCGACAGGGGCAGAGGAAAATAATTTTCTTGGGTGGCGAAAGCCAGGGTATCTTTTCGGCTAGGCTTGTATAGGCCCTAGGGACGATAGCCTAGTATCTATCTATGAACCTATATTATGTGTAATAGCCAAGTGCAATACTAAGCTAGCTCACCTACACCTTGAAGGACTGGAAAGTGCAATATACAAACTGTGCAATAATTCAGTGTAATCATAGATATGCTGCTATTGTTTCAATTTTACTTTGACAATATTACCTTCATAGTGTTCCTTGTCTTCCTTGTCTCCTGCTCTGCGATGGGGATGGGTCACTGCTGCCTACTTTACTTACTAATTGCTACCTATTAAATTTCTACTGTGATATTTTATTAATTTTTCTCTGTCTATATGTGCAACTGTTTCCTGCATTGAGAACAAAGCATTGTAATTTTGTTCAGCTACACTGCTGTGTAGTTTTGAATGACAATAAAGTTTTCTTTGTCTTTGACATATCATCACTTCAGTTTAGTGTCTGATTCTGTTTTTGACCACGATATCAAGTCACTGTAATGCTACAACTCATTTTGTGTATTATATTTTTTTCTTGCTGTGTTGTTTATGAATGTTGTAGAGGGTGTGGTTTTTGTTTCTGTACTTACATTTTTTTTTGCTTTATTGATCTTTAACTATTTTGATCTTTCCTCCAAGAAACTTCAATGAAAATTATTTCTACCCAACTGGGCATTTCTGGTCAACACTTGTAATTAAATAACTAATCAAATAATACTTTGTTTACCTTTCTGAAATCTTTGACCATTGTAGTATTAGCAAATATTTTAAAAGAAACCTTCCTCTTGAGAATATGACCCTCTATAATCTGTAAATGATGGAAGGTTAAACAGTGTCTGCATGTGATGGGGGCTGTAACTGACAATTGATGTCAATGATTGTTAAGAAATAAAATCTAACAGGAGGGACAAAAGAAAGGATTGCAGTCACCTAAGGATAGACTCTGTAAGGTTCCACACAAACAAGTTCATGGTTTAGTATTAGGCTAGCTGCCTTTGAGGACCATTTCAAGCCTAATCAATTACGCCAAGTGAGAATCAAAACCTGCACTTTGTGTCTGTAAGGTAAACACATAAACCATTATGCCAACCTCCCATCCATATGAACAAATTCTGAAATCCTTAGATAAAACTAGAGTGCCATGTGAGGTACAGCTCCAGGTTCCAATTCCATATCCGAAGTTTCATTACAGCATTCAAAAGCAGAGACTCCATCAACCAGAACACACACACACACACACACACACACACACACATACACACAAATATTATCACATTAGTTTGGGAAGGAATAGGGAAGTTCCAAGGAAAGCAGACCTGTACAAGGAGCTCTCATGCCTGTAGATTCAAACATTTAGATGCTAAGAGAATTAAGGGCAGTCTCATATGTAAGAAAATCTTATAGGCTCATAGGTGTGCACTAGGCTAATGGCCATGGGGCCTTTACAAGCCTAGCCATAGGATTACACAGGCATAGTGCCACCCGACCTTACTTCCCAGTGCCTCTGTCGAGTAGAGCCACTGGAGTTATCCCCAGCATTTATTTTCTGATTCCCATCCACTCATCAAGATTTCACTTGAAGAGTGTCAGCGAGGTGCTCTGCTTGACATGTATGGGAAGTCTATTCCATAGCATGGGGAGTCTCTGGGTTATGAACCTGTCCCTCCAGCATGTTCTGTTAATTGTGGCAATGAGTTTGAGGTCTCCGGAGCATGTGGTGTGGAGGGATTGGGATTTCTTTAGATGTAGCATTTCTAACAGAGCTGGGTCAGACATGGCTTTGTAAGTCAAGAAGAGATTGCATCTAAGTAGGCGATATGAGATGGAGAATAGTTGGAATTTTTTGAGTCTGTCCTTATAGGACAAGTGTTTAAGGCCTAGGATCCCCTTTATCAGGTACTTTTGAGGCCTCTCCCATTGTTGCAGGTGTCTAGTGAGGTACATGCCAAATGGGGCATTGTACTCAATGATTGGCCTAATGAGGGAAGAGTACAGGGTAACAATGACCTTTTTCTTCCTGGATGCAAAACTCTTAGTAATGAGATGTGCCACATAGAAGGACTTTCTGACCACAGTGGTAATGTGGTGATCAAAAGAGAGGTTCCTGTCAACCTGTGTTCCCAGATCTCTTATAACACCTTCTGTGTTCAGTGGACTACCATGAATGTGGTAATTCATTTGAACCGGATTTTTCACAAAGGGGATGATGACACATTTTTTGGCATTGAGCTTAAGGCCATGGTTCTGACACCAGCCGTTGGTCTCAGTGACGCCATTCTGTAGGATGTCAACATCACTTGGGGAGTTAATAATAGCTCCCATCTTGGAATCATCAGCAAACTTTGTCTGCCAGAGCCCCTTCATGTTAGCCTGGACTTCAGAGAAGTAAATACCAAACAAGAGAAGACCCAGGACCAAACCCTGTTGGACTCCACTGGTGACTAGTCGGCAGTCTGACTTGGAGTCCACTACTTTCACACAGTGGGTTCTATCTGTAAGTCAATTTGCAATCCACCTAGTGATATAGGGGTTGATGACTAGTTTGGTGAGTTTATCAATAATTCCTGAGTGGGGAATGGTATCAAAGGCCTTGGCCAGATCAAAGTAGGTTGCATAAACTGCCTTGCCCTCATCCACATCTCTGGTGACTGACTCAAAGAAGTCAACCAGATTGAGCAGGCATGATCTACCTTTCACAAAACCAAATTGAGTGGGATCTAGAGTTTGGCGATTCCCTATATCCTTGTCAATTAGGTCCATGATGATGTGTTCCATAGCTTTGCATATCAGACCCTTCAGGCTAATTGGGCAACAGTTTCCAGGGTCTGTAGTCACTCCTTCTTTGTGGAGAGGGATGACTGTAGCAGTGCGCCATTTGGTAGGGACAAAGCCTGAGGTGAGGCTGTGATTGAACAGGGCACACAGATGAGGTACCAGTTTACTCTGTAGTTCATGTAGAACACAGCCAGGGATATTGTCAGGTCCAACAGAAGCTGTATTCTTGGCCTTGGACAGTGCTGTTTTAACCTGTACAGCAGTAATACTGGGTGGCTGGCAATCTACTGGTATTGTGATTGGTCCTTTGGGGGGTAAAGTTGGCACTGAATCTGTCAGCCAGTATACTGGCAATATCTGTTGGCTCAGTATACGAGGTACCATTGTGGAGTAGCTCAGAGCAAATCTGGATATTGTGGTGGAGATTCTTTACATAATTATAGAAGGCCTTGTGGTTGTCTTTACTATCTGCTGCAATTCTGTTTTCATAGCAAGCTTTAGAGGATTTGATCAGCTAATATAATGCTTTACATAACTATAGAAGGCCTTGTGGTTGTCTTTACTATCTGATGCAATTTTGTTTTCATAACTAGCTTTAGAGGATTTGATGAGCTGATACAATGCTGCAGCACCAACTGGGCAAATTTCCATTTGATAGCAAAATGGCATCTTAGAGGAGAATGTAACATTTGTGAAAGTAATTATCCCATGAGTAATAACAAATGCAGTGAGAATCTTCACTGAGTCTTTTACTTTTACTGCTTTCAACATAATTGCTTGTAATAAATAAAATGGAAAACATTAAAAAATGTGGATATCTAGAGTCAGAGTTATTTCCTGAAAGAAAGGAAAATTGAATTTCCAATCATTTTCCAAAATAAATAATCTATACATTTTGCTGCCAAGATAAATTTTGTCAAAAAGATCAGATCACAAGAACTATCATTACATCCCAGAGACACACACCAAGGATGGCCAAGCATGACCCATTACTGCTACCCAAATCAAGATCTGCATGTGATATGATGACAATAAAGTGAATACAAGGTGAAATCATTAACTCCCTTGATGAGTTTTAGCCACAGCGGATATAAGCAAAAGCTCCTGCTGCTGAAAAGCTTCTGCATGTCCAGGTCTGTATTCTATGAAGGAGAGCATTCTAAACCTACAGATACTCATTAAAATGTGACCCTACCTGCTAGTAAAGATCTACATGAGAGACTGAAAATGCTAGGATAATGCCCAGTATTTTTGTTGGATCACTCCTAATATGCTATTTCTTTGTCATGAGAGCAAAACATGATTATGCGCTTACATAGTTGACCTACAATGATCTACAAAGCTAAGTAATGCAAATAGTGGTTAAATACAGATAATCTGATGTTTCTTTAATTAGGCTAGCAGTGGACACTCAACATATTCTCAGCAGCTGATTGCCAGAACAAAAAAAGCATCGTGAGAAAGGAAATGTGTCTGTAAAAAATAGGTATACCAAAAGTCATCTTTTGCTGTCTACAGTCATTGCACAGAATCCTTGCAATGAGTATGTGTCATGGTGAGATGAAGAAGGATGTGAACATTTTTGAAATATGTGAAAGAAAACATTTTGAAGCAACTTGTGTCCAAAGAAAACCTGAACGACCACATTCTAGAAAAGCCTAGAGAGTTGTACCACATGTCCCTTCTTTAGCAAGGCAGGTCCTATTTGAACTATGACCTGTGGGGAAAAGAAAAGATAAAAAATGGCAAATGTCCTGAGATTTTAAAACAAAGAAAAAATGCTTCCTAACTTTCCTCTAATAGTGGCATAAAACAACTATTTTGTAACAAAAACAACTTATACAAGACTGAGCTTGTGGGCATAATCTACTCTGTAGATTCTCATCTTTCTATAAAACATGTCCCACTTTGGTGATCTGAAAAAGTACCGACCCTAACAACAGAGTCTTGACCTCATGAATAGTCCTGTACTGTTTCTTATTTTATTAAGGATACTGTTCAAAAAGCTTGGCTACAACCTAACCTTCTGTACTGGTATCAGAAAAGAATAGGCATTTAATTAACGTCTTGCACTCTGGAAGATGTACAATAAGCAGTAAAAATGAATAACTCTCCATAAATCATACTTAACCCTCAAATAACTCGTTCGATCTCAGGACGTCAAAAGTTGAAAAGAGCGAACACTCTTACATTGAATCCTGATAACCGAAACTACCGAATGTCGAATGGCTGAAACAGTTATTTTTTTTCCCAGGGGAAAAAAAAATTACTGGGCCATTGATGGGACTTTGCCATTTCCTCCACTGTGGTGCGATCTCAGAGTTGGTATATTTAAGTAGGGGGTGGGGGACAAAGCCCCCCCTCTTTATTTTGTCTGTGGATTTGTTTTTGGGGGGGGGGTTGGGGGGGGGATCACTGTTCCATATGTTTGACATTGTGTGGCTTCGGTTGTTAGGAGTCGATGTAAGAGCATTCGCTCGTTTCAATGTTCGACTATCTAATATAGACCCAATAAATATACTTGTCTTTTTTATTAACTTCAGCTGATTTACCCTCATAAGCTAAACAGGAAGTCTTACCTATATGAAAAGAATTAGAATACATTTTTCCAGGAATACATTGACTCAGCAATACCCCTCTAAATATCACATTAAAGTGTCTGGTACTTAATCGGTATCCCATTACAAAACTGAAAAAACAGCCTACATTGTGTAAATAAGGACAGATTCCTCCAAGTTTTAGCTAAACCCATTGGACTCAACAAAACTGCCACATTCCTTTTTAAGACTCTAACTTACTGATCCAGTCTTAGATATAGCTAACCAAACCAAAACAGTCCCACCCCCCCCCCTCTTATGCAAAGATCCAACCATGTGAGACTTCCTGACAATTCACTGATCTGAAAGGGATCTGCTTAACATGGATGGGAAGCCTATTCCAGAGAATGGGAATTCTCTGAGATACATCATAGACTCTCCAACATGTGCTATGTAAACTGCAAGCAAAGTTTATATCCTTGGATCTTCTGTGGATGTTCTAGTTGTTGCATGTGGCTGGCAGGTACATACCAAAGGGAACATTATAGTTGGGTCTATATTAGATGAGAAACTGTTCCGATGTTCGAATCATAGATGGTCGACATCGTATGATCGAACATCGGAAAGGTCGAAGGTGAAAGTCAACGGCTTTTATGCACAGAATGGGAAATTTTCCCTTTCTGCACTGAAGTGCGTTCTCGGAGGTGGTGTATTTAAGTAGGGGGGTGTGGGGGGTGCAGGAGTTCTTGCCTCCCTGATCAGAGTGGTAAGGTAAGTTTTTTTTTTATTTTATTATATAGTCGATGTTTCGTACTTCACTCATATGAGTTCGCTCATGTGAGGTTCGAAGTTTTGAAACTTCTGCTATATAATATAGATCCTTATAGTCAATGATGGGTATGTTGAGGGCTGAGTATAGTAGTGCAATGACCTCTCTGGACCTTGATTCCATGCCCTTACTTATAAGCTGAGTAACACAGAATGATTCTCATACTACCATAGACATGTGTTATCCAAAGCCAGGTTACTAGCTGCACGAGTCCCTAAATACCTGACTACTGTGTCTACTTTATGGTTGTTTTATTGATGAGGTAGTTTCCCCTGGGTGTCTGACTGCTCAAAAGGTACTATTATGCATTTCTTGGCATTGAGTTTTAAGCTTTGGCTTTGGCACCAGTCATTTGTCTGTGTTAGACCTTCCTGTAAAATGTTACAATCTTGGGAGAGGTCTTGCAATCATCAGCAAACTTGGTAAGCCAGAGACCCTTAACATTGACCTTGACTTTCTAGAAATACATGCCAAAGAGGAGTGGACTCAGCACAGAGCAATGAGAGACTCCACTAATGAATGACCTCTTTGCAGAGGTGGTCTCTCCACTCTTAACCTCCCGGGTCCTATCTATGACCCAGCTGGCTATTCAGCATGTTGCACAGGGGGTTAAGCCCAATTCCATAAGTCTGTTTACAATGCTTGAGTGATATATTATATCAAATGCCTTAGCTATGTCAAGGTAGACAGTGTGCAACAATTTACCATAATCAATTCCCTTGGTGACCTTCTGAAAGAAGTACACCAGGTTCAGTGGGAATGACCCACCTTTGATGAAACCTATGTCACTTGTTAATCATGTCCATGATAATTCTTTCCATACGTTTGCATATGCGACTAGTCAAACTAATGGGTCTGTAGTTCCTGGGATTCATGTATGGCCTTCCCTTGTGCATAGGGATGACCACTGTGGTCCTCCATTTGTGTGGCATAAAGGCTGTTCATGGCTACAGCTAAGAGTGGCACCAGTGGCCCTGATATGCCATATTTCAGGCTATTTAGGAAGCATCCTGGGATATTAACAGGGCCCATCAAAGCTGTATTCTGGGCCTTAGAGACTGCCTTTAAGACATGTTCCCTACTGGTAGTTGGAGGAGTTACATTATATGGTATTTGCTGGAGTGGGGGCTGGTGGTGAGAGGCAGTAAAGTTGGAGAGGAATTTGTCAGACAAAAGATTTGCTAAGTCTCTAAGTTCTGTAAACTTGGCTCCATTTGCCAGCATTTCAGTACACTGTTGTGTACTGCCTTTGAGGTTTTAAATGAGCTGAAGAAGACATTATGTGTGTCCTTCGCTTGGCATGTTATCATTTTTGGTGCTACACTTCCTAATTTTAGCTATGACTTTTTTCGTTTGTTATAACCTGCTTAATTTTGGATTCCACTGTGGTGGTTTATTTTTTAAGTTACTTTTTGGCTAACTGGTGGTAGGTATAGTCAACTCTCTGTTATGTTTTCTGGGTTTGGAGGGGCTTGAATTTTTGACAAGTTATTGCTTAATAATTGGAAGTTTGTCTTGGAGGAGCTCGGTGACCATGTGATAGGCTTTTCTGGGGTTGTTGAATTGATTTTTTATTTCGAAGGAGACTGCTTTTTGCTCTGACCTTACCAGAGAGAACATGACATCGGGAGGGGCAGCATTCTCCTGTGTTTGTGAGTATCAGGTTCAATAAGTTTGTACCTCTAGTACCACTATCTGGTCCAGGGTGTTTGTGTTTACAAAGTCAAGGAATCTCTGCACCTTTAAATTTGGGGTTGTGTAGGATTCACAGTTATTGAGGGATAATTAGAATCCCCCATGATTATGGTATTTGTTGGAATGCTGAGTTCCTCTAGTAGGTCTAAGTATGAATTATGCGTTTCATGTGACCTAGAGGGTGGCCTGCAGCTTGTTGGAATATGATATGAATGATACTTTGTCCATGGTAATCTGGACATCATCTTGTTTAACCAACCTAGAGGTATGCTTGTTACTGATGTAGATTGAGACACCTCCACCTTTAGACCCTGCCTGTGCAGTTGTTGCTCTAAATGTGTGGAAGGCACTGCTGAGGCACTCTCTGTGGCTTTAAACCATGTCTCAGTAACTTCATAAATGCTAGCCTTCTCCAGAGTGCAGAGAGCTTGGAGGGAGTGGAATGTTGTGTTTATAAACCTGGCATTGAGCAGCAACACCTTTCGATTTCCTTGGGTAGATATTGCTCTGATGGAAGTTTTGTCAGTTTGACATTTCCTAAAAAAAGCACACTGGGTGACAACAATGTTTTAGCTAAGAGGGATCAGAGACAGATCATCCTTCGCAAAGCAATGTGCTTTGTTAACCATGTCCTCCTAAGTTGACAAATACTGGTTCCCCCAAGAATGACACAGGAAGCTAAGCCAATTATTAAAGTCAATCAACTTCTTTTTGTATTGTGGTGTCATCCTTGGTGAAGGTAGAATGTTGCTCAATGCTAGGAACATACCTAACATTGACAAATAGACGAGAGCGCCATAATGTCTTCATATATTCTAGAGAGATACGTCTCAGGTCCTTTACACCTACATGGACTATGAGCTATGGCTGAATCATACTGGTACCTGTCTTGCAATGGCTTGAGTATATGTGTAACTTGGTAGATTCTGGCCCCTCATAGATGTCTGATAGCCAATTGACTGTTATTTTCTCCTTGTTCAGCCTGATGATGGGGCATCAGTATGTTGTGCAATGGGATCCTGTATGACTATCGTCCTGGATAGTGCATTGGCTTGAATGGACTTGGAAGTTGAGGCCCAATTGAGTGTGACTGTATGCACAGTGTTAAGTATTGTTATTATCAAGCTCTTTCAAGTTTGGCGAGGATAATTTTTGCACGTTGAATATATGGGAAGTCTATCAGTTTGAGAAGATTGCATTTAAGTGCCCACCTTAGCATAGGCAGGTCTATGTGTGGGGTGTATACTATGTGTGTTGGGGGTGCAGCATGTGTGTTTCTAACAATCAGGTTGTTATTCTGAGTGCTTGTACTCTAGAGTTTTGCCTCTACAGACATTGTATATATACAACTCTTGCATACTATGTTTGTTTCTTTGAGAATGAAATGGGTGTCAATGGTTGGGGAAGGAGGTTGGCATAATTGTTAAAGTGTTTACCTTACAGACACAAGGTGCAAGGTTGATTCTCACATGGGGAAATTGGCTAGGCTTAAAATGGTCCACAAGGACAGTTAGCCCAGTAGGAATCTATGGACCTATGAATCTATGAACCAGTGAACATTAGACAATTGTTATACTGTCTCAAGTTACCCATATCCACCAAACTTGCTGAGTAGAAATTGTGAGAGCGCATATTCATGATGTCTTGTCCTTTATTAGGTGAACTATAAGGGTTAAGTTTATGAGGTTGTAACAGTGGTCTGACTAAGGGTGCTTTTAGGACTAGAGACGACAGACTAGACTATGCTCTATAATACTAATACAGACTATGCTACCCAATGCATAAAGTAGTTGCCCTGCACTCACTGGGTTATTGGTACTATTTCACTGGTAGTTTTATAGGGGAAAATGTGGTCTTTAGGTATCTGCTACAGGGCACTACTAATGATCAGTGTGCATTATGTAGTGACATGCAAATTCAATCAATTTATAAAGAAACGTAAAACACAGAAAACGATCTTCTAAGCCCTCTCGCTAATAAAACAACTGCATATGTAGCCCTCTAATGTTTCCAGTGCAGATAGAAAAGGCCATCACCTACTGCCACTAAATGGAACATCACAGTTCTCTTAATGTAAAAAAAATAAAATAAAAATTCTTGAGTGTGTATACCGCCAAAAAACAACTTTAACAAACCAGGTAGACAAGGTGATTCAAGTTAGTCAAACCAACAGTTTGAGCAAATACAGTAATTTCAGCCTTAAATGCAGATAAATGCACAAAGAAAACAAGAAATCAGGAGTCAATCACTTAAATAGCTTCTGGAAGTGTGATTTTTAAATAAAAGTACTTGTCCTTTTCCAAGATGGCACATGATACAATGAAATCACTTCTGTGGCAGGGGCGAGAATGCCAAGCATTGCTGAGCTCTGTGGGAATGAGCCAAGTGCTGTGTAAATTTGCTAGATTTGTAGAAGCCCTTCCTATTACTCAGTTCCCCTTGCTGCACAGCCATGTCTGCCAAATCTGGCATCGGTTTCCCAAAGGTAATATATTTCCTCCTCTCAACTAGCAAGTCACATTGTCAAGCTACCAGAAACCATTTGCCTTTGAAATGAGCCTCATGCCGAAGCCCACCAGTGCATTTGTGTACAGCTGTAGGTTATCTGATATGACCCACACTAATGAGTAAGACAGTTGAATGCCCTACGTGGCCCTACTGGCCTAGAAGCAAAAAATTCAGTAAACTTAATAATTTGATTAGATCCTTCACCCTGACTTTAGATTCAAACAGAAAGTCCCAAATCTTATTTCATGACATGATCAGCTTATTCTCTGGAAACCGAAAAATAGCTTTACTTGTAATAATTATGAAATGCAAGAAGATTAATGTTTTAGATAAATCCTCATGTTTTTCAGATGTTAATGGCACTTACAACACAGTACACAATTCCAAAAAAAAAAAAAACATTGGTTTTCTTTCAAGCTCCCTCCTACTCCTCACCAAACTACAGAAAATAATCAAAGTAATGTACCACCCTATGGCACGGTGCCAACTTCTTCCAGAGCAAACACAGTGCTTTGCTGAGCTTCTTAAATGCAACAGGACTATTGTTATGGCTTCATGAAATAAAGTTTTCCATTCAGATACATCCCTAGCAATGGCCAGTCTTGTTTTTAAAAGGGGGGTAACCAAAAAGCTGACTCAATGTATTAGTTAAGGGTGTTTAAACCTGTGAATAACTGCAACCTCATCATATATCGAGGCATACTGCACCCTAACCTTACCTTTATCAATACAGCTATTTACTGACTGAATATCTGTGAAAGAGAGATGGTAAATCAGTTGGAATTCATCTGACATCTCTTGAAATCCAAACACAATGGTGAGATCATATAACTCTAAAATGGAAGGCTGCCTAGAAAATGTAATGCCCTATCTACTTGTAATTATTTACGTAACAGAGCCTGGGCAATGCCTTTCTTACCTTCAAATGACTTTAAATTCTCACACTCTTCACCCTCACACATGTCATTTGATTTAACCCCAAACCCCATGGAACACCCCTGCTCTCTCTTATGCACTACTTCCCTGCCCATATAATTTTCCATCAGTGCAGACTAAAGTTCTACTTTAGTAGGTTAATGTAATGACAGGTACAACAGCCACTTCTTAAAAGGGTAAGGGACCTCATGATCATATGTAAATTGGCCCTCCTTCTACCTTCTGGGTCCCATGCCATCCTCGGCCTACTGATAGTCTGAAGAATAGGTTATGCTTGGACACCAATGCCCCTTTCCCTAATGCAGTTTACTGTATTATGTGAGCAGCCCCAAAGATATTCAAAGAGAAATACAAGCAAAGGCATCCAGATATGGAAAATTTCACAATCTTCTTCTCTTCCATCTGTTCCTGTTAGGGGTCGCCACAGCGGATCATCTGTTTCCATTTCTTCCTGTCCTCTGCATCTTGCTCTGTCTCACCAACCAACTTCAAGTCCTCTCTCACCACATCCATAAACTTTATCTTAGGCATTCCTCTTTTCCTGTTACCTGGCAGCTTCATCCTTAGCATCCTTCTCCCAATATACCCAGCATCCCTCCTCAGCATGTCAAGACCAACATAATCTCGCCTCTCTGGCTTTATCTCCAAACTGTCCAACCTGAGATGACCCTCTAATATACTGATTCCTAATCCTGTCCATCCTTGTCACACCCAGTGTAAATCTTAACATCTTTAACTCTGCCACGTCCAGCTCTAACTCTTGCCTTTTTGTCAATGCCACCGTCTCCAACCCACATAACATAGCTGTTCTCACTACCCTCTTGTAGGCCTTCCATTTCACTCTTACTGGTACCCGTCTGTCACAAATCACTCCTGACACTCTTCTCCACCCACTCCACCCTGCCTGTACTCTCTTCTTCACCTCTCACCATTACTCTGAACTGTTGATCCCAAGTACTTAAACTCATCCACCTTTGCCACCTCTACTCCCTGCATCCTCACCATTCCTCTATCCTCCCTCTCATTCACACACATATATTCTGTCTTAGTCCTGCTGACCTTCATTCCTCTCCTCTCTAGAGCATATCTCCACCTCTCCAAATTTTTGAAATGGAAAATTTCACAATAAAAAAATAAGATCACAAAGAGGGGATGTAGAACAGAAGATTAGTAAAGCAGAAGTTAAAAAAAGTAGAAGCTGAAGATATGGAATACCTGCAAAGTGAAGGATTTAGTGTAGAAAGTCTAACACAGGTTATCTCACCGCATGATGTAACAATGAGTCCCCCCCAAGAAAAGAGAAACAGAAGGAACAGGAGACAATTGAAGAAGAAATGTGGACATTGGAAAGAAAAAAAGATTTAATATGAAGTAATATTTATGCAAAGGAGAAAGCAAAACTAATCAATACAAAAAGAGCAGCACCCAAGATATTTGGAAAGAAACACAGGCAAAGGCATCCAGATATGGAACATTTTACAATACAAAAAAATAAGAAAACAAAGAGAAAAAGTAGAAAAGAGGATTAGTAATGCAGAATTTAAAGAAATAGAAACTGAGGTTATGGATTACCTGCGAAGTGAAGGATTTAGTGTAGAAAATCTAAATCTGATAACATCACAGCAGGATAGAGCAATGGAGTCCCAAATTAAGGAGAAACCAGTGGAGCAGGAAATGTGATCAGTTGCCATATGAAGATACTTTGGAGCCTTCCATAAGAAACCAGTACAAAAGTTCAGTTGGAGTTGCACAGCAAGGGAAAGAACAGGAAACTGTCAAATCTGACACAGTCAATATTGTGGAGCGATAGGCCAGTGGATGACAAAAGATGAAACTGAAGAGAATATGGCATGGGAAGACAAAAGGAATTGAAAAACCACCAAAAAAAGAAGAAATAGGTACAATTTGGAGAAATATCTATAAATATCCTGTAGAACATAACAAAGCTGCTGTATGAAGAGAAGAAGTAAAAGAAAGAATAAGAATTTCAAATGTACCGGATTTGAAATGGGATGAAGTAATGACCAGACAGACTGAAACAAAGTTAAGAAAAGCTCCTAATTAGAAAAACCCAGGTCTAGATGCAGTACCTAACTTCTAGCTAAAAGTATTAACATATTTACATGAAGATTTAGCCATGGACAAGAGCTATTTATATGCACAATTGAACAGACACCAACCTGGTTAATAACAGGAAAAACAATACTCCTACTTAAGAGTGAACCTTCAAGCTATCCTAAATATTATAGACCAATACCTTGCCTTCCAACTACATATAAACTATACACTGGAATTGATGCAGTTTATAGTCATTAAGAAGAAAACTCAATCATGGCAATAGAACAAAAGAGTAACAAACTAAAGCCATATGGAATAAAGGATCATCTGTTGTTAAATAACATTATAATGGAGAACTTTAAAAATGGAAGAATCTAAGTATGGCTTGGATAGACTACAACAAAGCATTTAACAGTATCCCACATTCATGGATAAAAGAGTGATTAAAAATATATAAAATATTCCCTACACTGAATGATTACATTACAACGACCGTGAAACAGTGGCAAATCACTGTGCTGTTAAGCCAAAATAAAGTACAAATTATTATAACAGGGATACAAATTCAAAGGGAGATATTCCAGGGTGAATCTTTGTCGCTACTGCTCTTTTGTCCTGCCCTTAATCCAGTAAGCTGCCCGCTTAACAGATTAGGTCATGTCTACAATTTGGCTTCCAGAAATCAACCGAGTGTAAAGACTTATCTTCGTTTTGTGTGTGATTTAAAAATGTATAGTTCATCAGATAAGGAACTGAAAGCACAACTGCAAGTGGTCAAAACTTTTTCAGATGATATAAGAATATCATTTAGTCTTGATAAATGTTCAAAAGTAACCTTTAAAGCAAGAAAGCTGCACCACTAAGAAAACATCAGCTTGGGATAGGAATGTGATATAAAATAACTAATAGTTATTTTTTTATGTTTCCCAAATAAACCCTCATTTCTTCTTATTTTAACTATATCATTACTCTCCAGCCTTTCATAGCCCTCTATTCCTTACATTCTAGAAAATTTATCAGGACATCCTAACCCTCTTCAATACTTCCCTCCGTACCTATCTTCTACCAGCTTTTGGAATCCATTATCACTGAATCTCCTACTGACCTGCAACTTCTTGTTTCCTTTTTTACTGCTACCTCCCCACTACGTGATATCTGTAAAATACAGATTCCACTACTTAATTATGCTACTCTTCAGTTTATCCTCTATTCTTCTCCTCCTACTGTGCCATATTTCATCCTACGATGACTCAAAATCTCTCATCATCTCTCCAACTCTGTCCTAACTACCTATCCATACTTTCACTTTACACTCTCCACACATTGCACCAAACCTATTTAATATCGCTCCTCACCTTTATTCCAAATATAGAATGATTAATTGCAATTCATCTCAAACCAAAACAAAATTAAGTGCAATAATCCTCTCCAAAAGACAAGGATGCATAATTCCCCAATGTACTAAAATCCTTCTAGGAGGAGATAAACACCCTAATCTTTGCCCCACCTATAACAATGAACACAAAGATAATTCCCTCTCACACACTTCCCTGACCCAACAACAGTCAGTCCCCAACCTTGGTGATCTACTTTTTGCTGCAATAGATGTTAGAAGCATCAGAAATAAAACTGCTGAACTACAAGCCTGAATTAACCAACATAAGCATGATGCTCTCGCTGTAACTGAATTTGACTTAAAACTAGCATAAATAACTCCAAAGTTATATCTTCTGGCTATAATATCATCTGTAATGGCCATAAAAAGAGGAAAGGTTATGGTATTGCTTTAATATTTCCCAACACCTACCACATTCCAACTTAGAGCAAACCAATACCAAAATTCAGCTCTGCAGAGTTTCTTATTGCTTTCTGTGAAGGCTGCCAGCCCAGCTATCTAGAATTTTGTAAATAATTCTATGTGATTTGTGAATATTAATATGATTTGTATGCTTGCCTTAGAAATGTAAGAAAACTATATGCTCTGTACCGAGCTTCAAGATTGTAATCACAGTGCACCCTGCTGGAAAAGAGCAGAAATGTGTATAAACTACATGCCTACACAAATGTATGTGTTGATGGTAAAGGCTGGAATATATAGAGTTAACTTTCAAATTCTAAGAAAATAATTGGAAATCCTTTATTACTCTGTTATCTCCTTTAGCTCAAAGCAGACACAATGTCTAGAGTTGTAGGCTTTTCTATTGTCTGGAAATAGAGGTAATTGCAGGTTTCAGGTGTCAAGGTATATAACAGTTTTATGATTTCCAGTTCCAGGCAAGTTTCTAAGTGATAAGTATCAGCTTCTAAGCAATAAGTATTCTTGACACTGAGGTGTTATATTTTAAGTTCCTGTTGGCCTGGAATCTAAAAGTAGAGTTGACAAGAATGATGTAATCTGACATGCCCCAGCAGTAATGTATATTATTAATTTAAGAACTATCTCAGAGAGAATGTCTGTTCATTTTGCATCTTGTCTTGGACCTGAAAGCATCCATTCAGCACTTGTATTTGCCTTGCTCTGTAAGTAAGACTTAGATCATAGTATCGCTCTTAGAGATAGAAAGGAATATAGTAAGATTAGTGTAGATGTTTTCTGTATTTATGTGAGACTGTCCTGCAAACACACACGCTTTGAGATTTGACTTATTTGCAAACACACAGACACTCCTGGGGAAGGCTGGCACAGGTTTACTAGCTATGCCCCTATCTGCCCAGACTATAAGGTAGTAATCACTGCCACCGACCACACCACTACTTATCAGCTACCACGAGGCCCTTACAAAGGGTGACCAGTTCTACTGTGTAATGTTACTGTTATCCAAATGGTAAGTGTGTCCAAGGCCAAGGATATTTAAGAGTGGCCTGTACAGTATCACCAAGTACATATGCAAGTGCTCTAAAAGCTTAAATATTTCTAAACAAAACCAGACACAATTAAAAAGTTTAGCTATATTTAATAATAAATAATAAATAGAACAAAACAATACTCAATAACGCAATACAGTGACAACATAATCAGAGGAAATATTTTAAATCAACATTGCAGGACAGTCTCACATAAACACAGAAAACATCTAGACTAATCTTACTTTATTCCTATCTCTAAAAGAGATACTATTATCTAAATCTTACTTACAGAGAAAGTCAAATACAAGTGCTGAAAGGATGTTTTCAGGTCCAAGACAAGATACAAAATGCACAGACTTTGTCTCTGAGATAGTTCTTAAATTAATAATACACATTATTGCTGGGTCATCTCAGATTACATCATTTTTCTCAACAAGTTTCCAGACCAACAGGAACTTAAAATATATCATGTCAGTCTCAAGAATACTTATCTCTTAGAAGCTGACACTTATCTCTTAGAAACTTGCATGGAACTGGAAATCATAAAACTGTTAAACACCTTTACATTTGAAATCTGCAATTACCTCTGTTTCCAGACAATAGGAAAGCCTACAACTCTAGATATTGTGTCTACTTTGAGCTGAAACCGAGATAACAGACTCAAAAAAAATTTCCACTTATTTTCTTAGAGTTTGCCAGTTAACTCTGTATATTCCAGCATTTATCATCAACACATACATTTGCATAGGCATGTAGTTTATGCACATTTCTGCTCTTTTCCAGCAGGGTGTAATGTGGTTACAATTTTGAAGTTCAGTACAGAACATATAGTTGTCTTACATTTCTAAGGCAAGCATACAAATCATATTACTATTCACACATGACACAGAATCATTTACAAAATTCTAGCTGGCTGGGCTAGCAGCCTTCACACTTTCCTCAAAATAAACAATTATAAACAAATATGTATTACTGCCCTTTACATCCTTCCTGGCTCCAATACATCTATACTGGAAGATATCCTACACTGGCTATCTATAACATTTCCACAAGAAAAAATACTACTAGATGATGTGAATGTCTAACTCCCCTACATCTAGCATGAATGTATATGGTTTCACACAACTAGTTAATAGCCCCAGACATTATAGCAAGATCTCAAATTCCCTATTAGACTGGATCCTAGTATCAGACACTATTAAATATACCATCACAGGTACACTGTCAGACTCTCTCAGTGATCATCTCCCAATTTATATGACCAGACATCTCACAGATCCAGTTAAACGGCATATTTATAAAACGTCATCCAACCTTTCCAAGTTTAACCCAGAAATCGTCAGTACTACACTTTCATCTGTTAACTGGAACTTCCTAAAAATCCTCCCCTTAGACGGTGATGTAAATGAATTCAATACAACTTTTCTAAATATCATAAATAGCCATGTACATCCCAAAAGGAAGAGACTAAAAACAAATAATGCAATTTGGCTATAC
Organism: Protopterus annectens; assembly: GCF_019279795.1. Taxonomy (NCBI): domain Eukaryota; kingdom Metazoa; phylum Chordata; order Ceratodontiformes; family Protopteridae; genus Protopterus; species Protopterus annectens. The sequence continues at coordinate 158,764,575 of NC_056749.1, forward strand.
AAAAAGAGTTGAATGCTATTGCAGGACAGAGAAAAAGCATGGAGAGAATATCAAAAATATAAAATACCTCAATATCTTGAAAACTTCAGACTGCTTCACAATTGCACTAAAAAGCAAATAAATAAAGACAAAAAAGCTATACTATAATAACTTTTAGAATAATGCAAAAGACAACCCTAAAAAAGTTTGGACATCCATTAAAAAAATGTTAACATCCTGGTGAAGAATTCAGTCCAAAGCCCTCTTCCAATAACTCACCACTTAAAACTGTAATACAGTTCAGCTCTTATTTTACAGATAATATAGCATCTCTAGCCATGTACTCCTCAACATCTAATCCCATCCTTGCCCAACAGTCACATATTACCACATCCATTTTCACCTTAAAACCTGTGCCCACATCCTATATAAAACTACTCTTAAACTTAAACTGTGTTCTTCTTCAGCTGATGACCTTCCAAGTGAGTACCTAAAAATAGCAGCCAACAGCATTGCCTTATCCTATCTCAATCTTTAACCAAATACAAACAGGATTCTGGAACTAGTAGAAACAAAATCCTACAGTAGAAGAACAACCAGCTAGTCAGCCAGTGAAGAACAACCAGCTAGTCAGCTGATATCTCAGTCTTTACAAATAGATCAATCCAGGAATCCCATGTTCCCTATTTCTAAGTTACACATTATCCCACTACACAAAGGAGGAAATTCAACAGATGTTAATAACTTTTGACCTATAGCAATCTTGTTCTTTCTCACCAAAAACAAGCAATAGACTATCTCCTGCAGGAAGAATTCTTATCCCTTACACAACATGGCTTCTGTCCTTCCCATAGTACAGGCACTACCTTTCTAACCTATATTGATACTGTCAATAAAGCTAGAGATAACAGCAAACTAGTCTCTTCCTTATTTGTAGACTTGTCTAAAGCCTTCAACACAGTTTCTCACAGCAAAGTTCTACTTCAAGTGCTCACACTAGGTCACTCCCAGCCCATCCTTCTGTGGTTCAAAAACTAGCTGTCAAGTAGGTTGTTGTTGTTTTTCTTTCGGCTTTTCCCGGTTAGGGGTCACCACAGCAGAACTCCAGTCCTCTAATGATTGGGAGTAGATTTTTTTACGGGTGCCGAGGTGCCAGCTCAAAGCCCAACCTTCAGCAAAGGCACGCCTATTTTACGCATGTCTTTCAAAAGCCACTCGACTGCGGGGAGGACATGCAGACTCCACACAGAAGGCACTCCAGCTGAGAATCGAATGGGAGAACATCTTGTTGTGAATCAACAATGCTACCACTGCACCACTGCACTGTCCAATAGGTATCAGTCAGTAAAATGACACTCCACGAGCTCTCCTTACCTCCTGGTACTATCCTTAGTCCCCTCCTCTTTAACATTTTCACCAACACCCTCTATACATCCACACAACAGGTCACCCTAATACAGTACACAGATGATTCCACTCTCATTTGCAGATCTGACAACATGGTACCCCTCCAAAGTATTACTCAGGAAGCTTTTAACAGCCCCTGAAGCATGGCTTAATAACTCATAATCATGCTCAACCCAAAAAAGAACTACTACATTTTTCCCCAAATCCCTCTTTCATGAAAAAACAAAATTAAAAGTCTACTCTCTTGATAATACAACTGCAGAAGTCACTTTTTGTAGCAAATTATTAGGGGTGATAGTGAATGACAATCTTACATTCGACCTGCATATAAAAAATTGCATAAGAAAAAAATCATCAAAAACTAGGGATGCTTTACAGATCCAAAAACTTTCTCACAGACACAACTAAAACTACACTTGACATTAATTATCTCCTCCCCACACTCATTTATAGTGCTCCCATCCTTAATAAATTCCAGGCTTCACAAAAATTAAAACTTGAACAATGCTATAACAAAGTTGCTAAATTTGCAGCAAATACCCCTTTCAGAACCAACCACTGTATAGCACTGAAAAGCCTAAATTGTTTAGAACTACCTCATCAACAAACATATACACAGCTTCTTATCACCTATAAAATTATCCAGCATCAATCTGCCTGTCCAGCACTAAAAAACATTCTAAACAAATATGTTCCTATTCGATCTTTGCAATCCACTGACCAAAATCTCCTCTCTATCTATGATCCTATTAAATTGTACACAATTACCAGTGGCAGCTGGTGACTTCAAATTAAAGGAGGGCTGCAGGAGACAGCTGAATGGGTGGGACCAATGGGATGGGGTGTGACCAACTAGAAAGGGGTGGAGCTATGCTCAAAACCACAACAACTAGAACTTTAATTAAATATGCTTCCCTGGGTGCCAAACAGTCATTACAAGAGTCCAATCAAGACAAAATGAAGTGTAGAAGAAAAAAATATTTCAATGCATTGGCTACATGACAACTTACTTAATATTCAGATGGAAACATGTTGTGAGGCATGAAAAAATAAATTACTTTTTAAATACATTACTAGAATGCCAGTCAAAATCAAGTATAAAAAAACAAGAAGCACTCAACTCAAACCGCTACTTCTTGCACTGCAGTTCTAATTATAATTTATATTCAGCTTTATAAAATTACCAAGTAACATGCTGAAAGTAGCAATCTCTGTGATACCCCCATTTGTAAAAATGTTTCTTATCCAAAAGACTTGCTGCCTGACACAACTATCTACATGTTTCATGGGGAAGACGTTCAAAGTAAAAAATGAACAGAAAACAAGAAACAAGCTCAAGATAAATTGCTTAATGGATTCCTGCACAAGTTATGGACCACACATGTAATGAGCTTCTGAAAATACTGTAATCCTGTCCTTTTATTACAAATGCTGTCATATGAATTTCAATACCCAAGGCTTATACATTATCTAGTTATGTAAATATTCTCTGCATGGCAACAATGAAAAGGCTTTCAGTGCTGTTAATTCTTTAACAGTATGCTTATTAAAGCTTACTTGCATCTTACAATCTCCAACAAGCATACCTGATGGTCATTAAATCACTGCTACTTAAACAGAGCAACAGGGCACTGTGACAGCATGCATTTCCTGAATAATAAGAAGCATAAATCAACAGTATAAAAATATGACAGAAAACCAGAACATTCTGCAAAATCAAGGACAGATGAAAAGCCATGGTCGTACTTGTGGTCTGCCTTGGATGGGGGAATACTCTGCACACTTACACTGCATAACTGCTTCTTGCCTTCCTTGGACACATCCAGAGTTACTACAATGGGGAGTGGGGTGCAGCAAGTATGTCACAATTTGAAATGTCTCTGGCTGACAGTGATGGCTCTGACACTCATACCTCTCAACTTCAGAGCAAGAAATCTGGACAAAGCCATACATAGAACTAGAAGTGGGACACAGGCCCAAAAATAAGGACAATTTTTAAATATTGCTCTTATTAACTTAGATAATAGAACAGTAATAGGTCTTGCATTAGTATGAATTTTCTGAAGGGTATGAAATCTGAAACTCAAATGTCTGCCATTATTTTCTAACTTCAATCTTTAATGACTTGCCACTAATTTGCCAGAAAACCACAATTTTATGAAAAACAGACCAAAAATTTGATGCAAAAATATAAAGTTGCCACACAATACAGCTGGGAACCTGTCAAAAAAGGACAACTTTTTAATATTAACACTGTAAACTTGAGCAGCTAACAAAATAAGAGCATCTACATGCATTTCTGAAATAAAAGTAATCTATAACTCTGATCATTACAGTTATATATAATTGTAAACCCTCCACGTTTTCTTCCAAAATTACCATTTTGAGGAGGGATTATTAGGGAAGAGCAACATTTTGAGCCAAACTTGGGGACAATTGAGAAGTTTGGATATTCCTAATTCTACAAAGCGATTTGCACGTACCTCTCAACCTCTTAATGCAGGAAATCTGGACAAGGCCAAATATATTGGGGGAACATACAAACACTACTAAAAATTGCTCTTGTATAAACTTAAGACAGTTGATAGAAAAACAGGTCTTGCATTAGCATGCATTTTTCTGAAGGTTATGACATCTGAAACTCAATGTCTGTCATTTAGTGACTTCATTCCTAAATGATTTGCTAGAAAACCACAAATTTTATGAGGAACAAACCAAAAATAAGAAGCAAATATCTATTAATTCTGCAAAAATATGGACAACTGAGAGGTATAGTTCAACCGAGGCTGTCTGAGTTTGCTACCCTCCCCCCCCCCTCACAAAATCATGGTCGAATCGAAACCCCCCCCCCCCTGCAGCCATTTTAATGTCTCATTCCTTGGTTATTTTGCCCCATTTACCATAAACACTGTAATGTGCATACTGCTTTACTTCTGCGATTATTTAGATTTCATTTGAAAGTTTTATTTTGTATTTTACAGCACAAACCCTAATAGATATCTGTTAAACAAAGCAATGCAGTCTCACAATGAAAATAGACTTAGCATTAAAACTTCTCTGCCTTTGAAACTCACATGCATTGAAACAGCATTGAAACCCACATTCAAAGAAAATACATTTTGCCAGTGGCAGATAAAGATTACCTTTGGGCTCTTTTCAAAATCATAGGCCCCTTGAACATGAAACATACACATGCTCTTTGATACACCTTCCTGACTGTATTACATTATATTCCTTGTACAATACAGTACAGTTGTTAGAGGGCATTTTAAATTTATTGTTTTGAACATTTTTCTAGTAAACAATGAAACAAATGCATGCATCAATGACAAAACTGCCCAAATCAGAACATTTCTATCATAAAAAGTCTACTCAACCTTCTATAGTCCACCAGTATCAGTAAATATGTACAATCTCTGAAGTAGTAAAATTCACATTAAAGAAATCTGTAACTAATAAAGAGGTTGCTGATAGCAAACAACTTTATATGTCATTGTTTCATCTACAAATAAAGTGCGTGTTGCCCTTGAAGAATAAATTGCCTATGTTGCATGCATTAAAAAAATGATAAGCTAGTAATACCGCAATAAGGAATGGATGGCAAACTGATAACAGGTTCATAGTTACTAGGTATCTTTGCCAAAAAGGACTGCAGCATCCACCCCCTTTACAACACAGTACAGTATCAGCAATGCATCTACCCACTGAGGGAGTAGAACCCACAGATTTCTACATCAAAAGCAAGTATACTACTTGTGCTATTAACAATGCAAGCAGACTTAGCATAAGCAGCACTAAACTTTTGTTCCCCTGCAGCTCTCAGCTCCTTGTAAAATCTACTCGACACTCAGCTGTATCTCTGAACTTTGCAGCACAAGAACTCTGGAAAAAGCCAAAATTTATTGGGGGGGACAAAAGGCCAAACACCAGGGATACATTTTAAACATTGCTTGTATAATGTTGGAAAGTTGCTAGAATAAAATGCTGTGTTACCACCATACATTTCACTGACACGTCTTGAACCCAGGGGACCCTGTGCAAAACAGTCAGACAAACATACCACTATGCCAAATCAGCTGAAACAGAGGAAGACAAACTTAAATGGCTACCATTTAGAGAATTCAGTTCTCACCATAGCGGTCAATCTCTTAGCAAAAAACACCTGAAAAAAGCCAATAATGTGGGAATACAGCTGCCAAACATATTCAGTGAATTCAGTTCTCACCATAGCTCTCAACCTCTTAGCAAAAAACATGTGGAGAAAGCCAGTAATGGCGGGAATAAAGCCCCCAAACATTCAGTGAATTCAGTTCTCACCATAGCTCTCAACCTTAGCACAAAATACGTGGACGAGGCCAATAATGGAGGAATACAGTCCCATAAATATGGGCAAATTTCAAATATCCATGTTATAAACTTAAAATTGCTAGAATAAAAGGTTGTTTTACCATGTACTTTCTGAATAATATGAAGTCTGAAATTCAAATGCCTGTTATTTTTAAACATTTGTTAACCAGGAAACTAGTCTGACTTGGAACAAAACAAAGACAATTTTCAGCAGAGCAGAGAGAAACACTCAAGAAACATCTTTGTAAGGGATGGGAGGACATGCAGACTCCACACAGAAGGCACCCCAGCCAAGAATCAAACCAGAGTACCTGTAGCTGTCAGGCAACAATGCTACCAGTGCACCACTGCACTACAAACCTTTGCAAGGAAAGCTGAAGATACAGAAACCACAGATTTTATGAGGAACAGAACAAATATGAGGCAAAAATCTGCAATATTTTACAAATAGTGGTGGGTAGGGAATAAAGGTCCTTGCCACCTGCATCCAAGGTACAAGGTTCAAGCCTGAGTATCTCTACCCACCACTATGTGTTAACAGGGGCATTTCACACACACACACACACACACACACACACACACACACACACACACACACACACACACACACACACACACACACCTGATTGAAGCAGCAAAGCTCCATTGTCCAGAACGCACTCGACTGACTTCAATGCTTCCATGCAAGCCACTCCACCATTGTCTGTAAACCTGTGCTCGACTGCAATGCTTCAATGTCAACTTACCTGATTGGTCCCACACTCCCTGTGAGAGCTTCGATTGGTCCTGTCTGCGGATCAAGCAGTCCGGAGCTCCTCTGTTCTGTGTGGTCATCTAGCTTACCTGATTGGTCCCATGCTCCCTGTGAGATCTTTGATTGGTCCTGTCTGTGGATCAAGCAGTCCGGAGCTCCTCTGTTCTGTGTGGTCGTCTACCGCACAGATTCCTGGGCATCTGCGAGGCAGAAAATACCTTATGTGTATCTGGACTGCTGACTCAGGCAGTCAGAGTTCGCACAGATTCCTGGGAATCTGCGGGGCAGTCTGAGTGTGTCTGCATGGTCATCAATGTTTGGGATTGGGATGTATCAGACACCCCTGATCTTTTGTGAGTAAACCCTACTGCTGTTGTCTGGGGTAGATGGGTGTTATCAGAAAGATCAAGGGGTGATTCCTTCTGAATCTTCAGAATTACCCTAGATATCAGTGGAAATGGAAAGACATACATTAACATTCCTTTTCCTTTGAAAGCACAAGGCATCTGTCTTCCAGGCCTTCTTGCATGGAATCCTGGAACAGAATTTTGTTAGTTGGTTGTTAAGAGAGGAGGCAAGAAGGTCTTCCTGAGGAATTCCCCACAGACATATCAAATCTTGGAACACCCCCTGATTAGGTTTCTGTTCGTGAGGATCTGCCTTTGCCCTGCTCAACTTGTCTCCACAGTTTTGCTCTGACAGAATATAAGGTGGGTGTAGAATTAGGTTGTGCTGTAAAGGTATATTCCATGCCAATATGGTTAGTCTGCAGTGGGGTAACATCTGATCCACCCTTGCTTGTTTATGCACTACATCACTGTGGTACTGTCTGTAACTACTTGAGAAGGTCCTGGGAACCACATATGGTTCAGAGAATTGACAGCTTTTATAACAGCTAGCATCTGTTTTATATTTATGTGCTTTGGAATGTCTTTCTTGTCCCAGAGATCTTGCCTCTGATCCTCAAGTAAAGTCCAAGGTGTCTGTTGTGACAGACCAAATGCTTTGGGGCAGGGGAGGAGAAGGGAAGACCTGGATTCAGAGTTAGCTAATGTATCTACCAAGTGATTTCTCTCTTCACAAATCCCAGGCTGTTTGGAACGAATAAGAGAGTGCCAGAGGGATGGACAAAGTCCCTTAAAAAGTTACTCTGTCTTATTGACTGCCTTTTGTTTTTTTTTGGGGGGGGGGCGTCCAGATTTTTGGAACCTCCCTGCCATTCCTTTTTAAACATTTGTTTGCTAGCATTCTACCATTTATTTTGTGTCTTACCAAAACTGGGCAAGGGAGTATAAAATACATTGGAAAATTTAGATAAGAAGGGTTGAAAAATCTCTTAAATAAGCTTAATCCTCTTACCACATTTTGATAATCTCTGTAGCAAAGGATCCAAAAATTAAATCTATATCTAAAGGAGAATTCATAATTCTGTTTTTGACATCTTCTAGGAAGTTTTGTGAATGCAGTCAGGCAAACCACTTTAAAATGGTACCAGTGGCAACAGCCCTAGAAGCAGTATATGCAGAGAAATAGACACACTTCAAACAAAGAGTAGCAACATGAGACATAGAAGAAACTAAACCACACAAAGCAGATTTTCATTAAAAGAAGAAACTGCAGCCAAAACATTCTTCATACTTTCACAATTAGTCAGTATAAACTTTATCATATCAGTCTGGAAATTCAAAATACTAAAAATCAAAGTTGTAGAATATACACTTTTTCCCAAACGTATCAATAAAGGAGAATGATTAGAATTACCGGATTGTTTGGTAGCAGCTAGATTAACTTAAGCTATAGCTGCTGAGTCAGGTCTGGGATGACTAGGTTTGAAGGACTAGACTAAGGAACTCTGTATATTCTGTTTGCCTTCTTAGGACCTGCAGGCTGGCTATCAGTGGAAACCAAAGGCTGTGACAGCACTTGGGGGATGGGTGAAGGTTCTGGAAATTCCAGTTGCAACAACTCATAATATTTTCTGAGGGAATGAGGAAACCTCAGTGTTCTCCTGGCATACTTTGGGAACAGTCTTAGAAAAGTGAATCCCTCACCAGGATATGGAAATACCATTCTGTGCTCACAATCTGAATCAGAATCTGAGGAAAAAAACCTGCAACTGTCCCTTCATATTCTCCTTTAATGTCTCTTTTTGACAGGAATGTTGAGGCAAACAGACCTAGTATTGCAAGCAATAGCTTCCTCAGGTTTGGCACAACATTCTGGCAAAGCAGGGGCAAATTCCTTGCCCCTTGTCACATCACTGACATAAGTGGTTCCCCTTGCCCAATGACGAAACCCCAACAGCTGCAGAGGAGGTGGCTAACTCCAGTCCATAATAGCTAATGAGTGGTCTGAGGAACCATCTTTGGCCACAGCAGAGTCCCCACCTGCAGCTGAGGCAAATTACTAGCCTGCTTGGGTGGCCAAGGCTGCTTAGTTATTTTTTTTTTGTGATGGATAATAGGTCTGACCAAGGGAATGTTAGTTATTTTCCCCCACAGATAAGCTGAAAACTGTGTTTGTTTCCCAAGGAAGCTTAACAGAAATGCTCACTAAAATAGGACAGTTGGAAAAATGTCCCTTTTCTCCCACAAACGGCATTGTGAAAAGCACTTTAAACTCTTCCCCAGCCCGCAAAAGTAAAATGAACACAGTTTATCCACAAATAAAGTTGTCTTTAACAACTTTTACCACAAAAGTAAAAAAATTGCACTCCTATTTAAAAGTACATAAAAGTAATGTAACAGTCAATAAAAAGTACTTTTTGTAGCTTGAGAATAGTTGTTTTCCAGAGAAACCTAGTTTAAGCAACAAAAAAGTAATGTGAAAGGTTTTTCCCCTAAAAGTGAAGTTATCCACCCAGCAAAGGAATAGTATTAGCCAATCGTCAATCATGTCCACAGGGGAGTGCTCTACTTGGCAGCAGAAAAGTGCTGAAAGGCTTGGCACCTAAACCTGCCTTTTAGTCAGCTCAGCTCAAACTGTCTATCAGTGTGGGCACATGGAAGGTGCCTGAAGCTTTGGAGGCTGGCTGGATGTTATATCTTAAGAAGATATAATGCACATATCTTTGGCTGGTCTATATTAGATCACTGAACACTTAAAAAAGTGAACGGTGATTAATCAACCCTATGTAAGTGAAAGCTTACAATTTTGAACTGTCAAAACAGCGATTTTTTTCCTGGGAAAAAAATCGCTGTTCCAACAAAAATAAATAAATAAATAAACATTTTAAACATTACATTAAGTGGGGGGCTTTGCCCCCCACATCCCCTTACTTAAATATAACAACTCTGACAAAGTAACAAAGTGGCCAAGCAAATTCTTTCCCAGGGAAAGAATTCGCCCAATAGCCGCTTCGATATTTTGCCATTTCAGGCTTTTGTGTTTGACCAAGGCACATTTGAAAGAATGCGTCTTCGGTCTTCTAATAGGGAACCTCTTTGGCTATTAGAGTAGTGATCAATATGAAGAATGTATAAATGCAATATTTTTCTAGTCAAATCGTATACTCAGTGAATCTTGAAATGTTCTCTTTCCTCTATACATTTTGTTCACCATTCCCTATAAGTCCAAAAATGACAAAATCAGAAATTTTTAAAAAATCTATAAACAGTATATAAATGCATTGTTGCTTTAAAATGGTGTGCTGCTCTACAAAACATAAATATTTTTAATTTGTTTTCCTTCTGATAACTGCTGTCAGAGTTCAAATAGATGGAAAAATAAAGGCAAACAGAAGCATTTTGAAAATAAAATTCACTGGTCACAAACTTTATTTATTTAGTTATTATTATTATTATTATTATTATTATTATTATTATTCAATGGAGGCCCAGAGATAAAAGCTGTAAGAACATCAGTTTTAAATGACAAGAGTATATGAAGACAGAAACTTTGGTAACAGTGCAAATTTATACTTCAAATAAGCATAAATAAATTCTAAATATTTTTTTCTGTATGACTTTTGCACTTCTCAGGTGGACAGAACACTATTTGCATAATCTATGGGAACTGCCTTGAAAAACTGTAGTGTCATCCATTTTATTATTAATTCAGATCAATCAGCAAAAGAAATGAGCACAAAACAGGCATGAAGCATATCAATTACCCTGCAACTACAAGAAATCAAAAACAGCAAAAAATTATGTCTATGAATTTTAAAGGATCGCCTATTTCCTCTGTCACTGTCATCAGCTGCTTGAGAAAATACTATTTCATTAAATCCCTCAAGATATTCTTCTCTTAAAGAAGATGAAACACTGAGCTTTTCTGATTTGTATGCATTCCTTTGCAAAGTCAATAATCATCGGAAAGACATGTTTCCTATACTACAATATTAGCACTATGTGAACAGCTAGGTCAGGTGAAAGTTTCTGTATAATTCTTTAAAACTCTAAATTGTCTGTGTATTTCTGACATGTACGTACAAATCCTGTCCAGTTGTTAATCTAATGTTTAATGTTATATACTGCTGTATTCTTGATGTTGAAGCTTTTCTCCCCGTCCTTCAGCTGAAAAGGCATTTTTGCAAAACTTTGTCAGACTATCTCAATAAACAAAAGCAGATAAATAAATAATGTTTATATTTTTCCATAAAAAGTAAATTATAGATTGTGTTTTACTGGTCAATCTAGTAAGATAGTATCCTTAATTACCAAGATACACAAATTCTACATGAAATGCTAAACAAATAGAAGTTAAAGCTTAAAATGTTAAACACACACACATACACAAATGCACACACACATATCTCTCTCTCTCTCTCTCTCTATATATATATATATATATATATATATATATATATATATATCTACATCTCTCTCTCTCTAGATATATATGTACACACACACACACACACACACACACACACACACACACACACACATGCACACACAAAACAGATCCCAGTATTCTATTTTTAAAAGAGAAAAATGTAAGATAACAGTGTAATAGCCTGAGAGTACTTTGTATGACTGAAATATTCATTGCATATCTGGCTTATCTTGCACTGGGATTGGCAGAAAGTCTTAGAAACCTGGATGCAATCATTTGGGAAAACTGTTACTGAATTTTTAGAAAAATATAGTCCTAAATAATTTTTTTTTAAATATTAGATGCAGCTTCACCTTACCTTAGCTACACGAACTGTATAGGACAAGAAACAACTTGATGATTTAGAATAAACCTAACAATTTTGGCAAATTAAGAATATTAAACTATTCTTTTCTGAATGCTAATATTAATGATGTTCCACTTGACATTTAAGACGAGCAATTTACTAGACAGCAGTTGTGTATTATTTTGTGTTTCTATTCCAGTTTCAGTTCAGCTCTTCAATTTTGTGAAATAAACAAAGGATAAAATAATAACAAATAAAGCTGCAATAAATTCCCTACAGGTCTTTATTTAAAATTCTGTATTTAATTGTTTCCATCAGTGTGGATAGCATATGACACAGAATTTTTCTTAAGGAAAACAGATATTTATAAATAAAGTGAGTGTGTGTGTGTGTGTGCGTGTGTGTGTGTGTGTGTGTGTGTGTGTGTGTGTGTGTGTGTGCGTGAGAGAATGTGACTGTATGTGTCTAGTGTATATCCAAACCAGAGGAACAAGTGTCTGTGCAGCTAATATAAAGCCAGGAAAACCAGGAGGAATGGCTCATGTAGTGTAATCTGCCAAAATATAAAATCACTTGTACAAAATGAAGCAATCCACTCATAGGTTGTGAACCACAGGAGAATAATTTAATAAAACAGAATGAATAAGACAAAATAAGTAAAGTAATTTTATGACAAAATAGATTCATAAAGATGCATTAATTTTATTTTTCAATAACATGCTTTTATCTAACAAATTTTATAAATGTTATATGCTGTAAGTTTTATTTTATTAGTTTATTTATTTAATACATGGTTTTTAAACATCAGTTACATCTGACTGAAATGGAATATTCTTTGTGCCTATGTCTTTAAGGAAAAAATTGATTTTTGAATTCAGTGAGACTTTCAATGAGATTTTCTGTAGTCACATGATGTATCCTTTACTGTTTAAGAAGTTTGTTTGTTACATTCATGGTTTTGATGAAGTCCAATTAGATTTGGAGGGACAGAAGTGGTTAACCAGTTTGTCTTATTCCTTCTGTTTTATTAAATTATTCTTCTGGGGATCACAACCTACAAGTTGATTGCTTCATTTTGTATAAGGGATTTTGTACAAGGGTGTTTGTGTTTTGGCAGATTACATTACATGAGCTGTTCCTTCTGGTTTTTTTTTGTGTATGTGTATGTGTGTGTGTAGGGGGGGGATGCGAAACTGGAAGTGAGAGAGTGTGACTTGTGTGTGTGTGTGTGTGTGTGTGTGTGTGTGTGTGTGTGTGTGTGTGTGTGTGTGTGTGTGTGTGTGTGTGTGTGTGTGTGTGTGTGTGTGTGTGTGTGTGTTTGCGTGTGCCCGTGTTCAAGAGAATATTGGAATTATACACAATAGGTTGAAAAGGGATGAAAACCTCATTTAAGTTCAGTAAATCAAGCAGGTTTTGAAATGTAACCACTAGCCCTCACACCATTTCAGTTCTGAAAAAATATAACCAATAGCCCTCACGACATTTCAGTTCTGAATCATTTTCCTTAGAAAAAATGACAAAGCATTTGGAAAAAAAATATTCCTAATTAACAGATATTTAGACCTTTAGCTGACCTACATGGGAGACATTTCATTTTTTTTTTTTTGGTAAAGTGCCACACAATCTCAGAAACTAAACAGGAAATATATAACCAGTGCCAGCTTGCTTACTGTATAACAGGGTGGCAACATAGCAATTTAGGCATAGGCCAACTAGGTGGCCACCTTGGGCACCACTCCAGGAGGAGCACTTTTCCAATAATCTGGATGGTGTAGCTAGACCTGGATGGGGACACAGGGTAGTGTTGGGGGGAGGGCACTGTGGAGACCTTTTGCCTAGGGCACCAGGTGACCAAAAATCCGTCCTGGGTGGCGAAGAGGTAATGCTTGTACTTGTTCAGTGGTCATACCACTCATTAAATCAACAACGGGACAGCTGCATATTCTGAATGAGAGAATAAAAGTATGTGAGAGGTGCTATTGTGTATCTAACAATAATAAATAAGTAAATAAAGCTGGTTAAGACTGAAATACAAAAGCAAAAACCAAAACCAAAGTAAATCAAGCGGCTTTAATAAAATCCAAGGACAATTCCACAATAAATAATTCCAATTATTTATTGTGAAATTGTCCTTGGATTTTATTAAATAAGTAAATAAACACACCTGCGCACACATACACACACACACACACACACACACACACACACACACACACACACACACACACACACACACACACATATATATGTGTGTGTGTGTGTGTGTGTGAGTGTGAGTGTTGTTGTTGTTTTTCTTTCGTTTTTTCCCGGTTAGGGGTCGCCACAGCAGAACTCCGGTCTGCTAATGATTGGCAATAGATTTTTACGGTGCCGAGGTGCCAGCTCGACGCCCAACCTTCAACGAAGGCTAGCCCATTCACGCATGTCTTTTTAACACTACTCGACCGTGGGGAGGCCATGCAGACTCCACGCAAAAGGCGCTCCAGCCGAGAATCGAACGGGAGAACCTCTTGCTGTATATGTATATATATATATATATATATATATATATATATATGTATATATATATATATATATGTATACGCATATGCAGATTAATTTTAGAACTCATTTATAAGACCTGTGATAGCATCATGCTAGGAGCACAAACTTACCATCAATATCTTTGTTCATCCAATTGATCACTCCTACTTCTCATACTGACTTTTCTATTAAAGAACAAGTAAAAAAGCACCATTGTGATCCATATAGGCCCTACAACTATATAAAAAATATTAAATGGGATCACATTGATTATGGCAGATGCAGTTAAAATGTATACGGCAACCTTCATTTCATAGCTGATAGAGAAATAAGTTAAAAATGACTGTATATAATGTAAAAATATTTGATAATAAATGATAAGGCAATCATGGGTAGTCCAGTAACATATGCATAGCATGCCATAGTTGTACAGGCTCCATTCAATTTCATTCTCTATACTGATAGCTGAGGGACACTGATTGCGCGATATGCATGATCGATTAAAATACCATTCCCACCTGACTGCCACTGTAACACCATGACATATTTCTGCATATAGCAAAATAACTAGTCAAACTGTGTGTCATGTGGAAGTGGCCAATACCTCAAAAATGGTCCACATATATTTCATATAGGGCTATCACATACTGGCACCTTCTGGAACTGAGAATATCTGGTATGTATATTGTTTGATTTATGGCATTTTTAATTAAAAACTGGATTTTGTCACATAAAATAGATCAATGATGAAGAATAGAAGAGAACATAAAGAAGACAGAGTGCTAAAATAGACGCTATCATATTAAAATGATTACTAGGCATCAAAAATAAATTGAGCTAGGGAGCCTGCAAATGTCTAACAGTAATACCTATCCAAGTCTTAGTAAAAGAAAAACATTATTAATAAGCACATCAGCAGTAATAATGCAAAGAAATGCTAAAATATAAAGGTAGCACAGTTCATTTTAAGAGGTAAGGCATATCACAAGTTAAGGGTATATGTAGAATATTTAGAGAAGCTGAAATACTTTTACCACTATTATCTCTGCATCTATTAACTTTTTAGATTCATAGATCATCCAAGGCCACTGAGTCTTAGGACCATTCATGCCTTGCCAGGAATAAAGTCCATTGGATGAGACAGCATGGACTGCCCATTATTCAATTATTCCTTAAAAACAGGTATATCTGGTGTCAAAGGTGGTGAGTAGCATTGCAAATTAAGTCACATCAGCATGGACGAGAGTTCTCCATAAATGGCGTTGCAGGGAGTCTGGCAGTGGTGCAGAGGGTTAAAGCTATCAGCTTCAGAATTTGATGTTTACCTTGCAATCAGATCTGGGATTAGAAGACAAATTAATAATCATAGCAAAGTTGGTAAGCATTGCAATATCTTACATCACTTAGTTTACTTTATTTGCTTCTTTCAATGACATTGTAAGTAGTAGCAATGCCCTTACCTGTGATTTCTGAATTAATGAAATAAAATGTAGATTGCAACAGAATATATTACATTTAAGATAAAGAAAATAACAAACTTGTTTCATTTACAGAAACAGAGTCAGGAACAAAACTAATATAAATGGATAGTCCACAAAATTGGTATACAGTGTATGCTTTCCAAAAGAGGAAAAAAAATCAGAAAAATAATACATATAAGAAAGTAGAAGGCAGCAACAGAGGTTATCAACATAAAATTAATAGGAAAATGTCTCGATTAACAGGGAAATGTCTCTAGTTCATAGGCAAGGACTCTGTGATATTGAAGGCTAAATGTCAAATATGGTGAAACTAGTGGACTGTTGACCCACTGAAGCTTTCAAGGAGGCATGAGTGGTGATGTGGGGGACAAGTGGCTGATGCAGAGTTAGGCAGCAGCAATGTTAGAACAGCCACATGAAAAAGTGCATTATCAGATGGCTCTACATGTCCTTTTCAGCCATCATGGATATGTACCATAATGTGATATGCAAAAATAATAGGCCCATAGCAAAAATAATGCATATCCCATAAAGATATGGACATGTACACTAAGGCATGAAATACATAAAATAATAAAGATCATCAGGTGTTCAACAGGGAAGTGTCAGATGAAAGTATTTTCCTCTGAAAAAGTGGCAGGGTATGGAAAAGAATACCTAGAGTTACAAATTCGCATTCTAATTAAGTAGTATTAGTTTGAAATGTAATATACCGCGGTGGTGGTGCTGCGGTAGCGTTGTCGCCTCACAGTAAGACGCTGTCCAGTTCGATTCTCAGCTCATTCTCGTTGAAGGTTGTGCGTCAAGCATGGCAATCCGGTATGTAAAAATCAACTGCCAATCATTAGTGGACTGGAGTTCCGCTGTGGCGACCCCTAACCGGGAAAAGCCGAAAGACACAAACAAAGTTTGAAATGTAATATATGGTACACGTATGTAATAAATGCAACTAAGCAGTTCTCATTGGTTAAGATTCTGTTTCATGAATTATAGATTGTCAAATGAAGTCATGAATATCAATGGAAACGGGTTACAATAAATAATGGTTTCTGTTCAGAACTTTCTCATAACCAGTACCTGGAAATAAAAGAAGCAAATAAGTTGAGTGAGGCAAATGTACTTAGTTAAGACACTCAGTCTATTATCTTCCATGACTGGTACTCATCTGAAAACCAAATTCAGCAATAGGTGTTACTGCAACTGCTTGAATAAAACAACGAAATATACACCAGGATCTTTATTAAATAAAGCTTTCGGGTCTACACCCTTCATCAGTATAACTTAACATATAAAAAATCACCATTTAAATAGGAGAACATAAAGTCACATGCTTCAACCCAACCCACCTAACAATAAAAATTTAAAGCTACAATGAATCAATAAATATATGCAAAGTAGCACATAAAAAATCACATCTATAAAACATATACATTTTTATAAATAAACAATTTTATACTGTTTCATATGAAATCACATGCACCATACTTAAAAATTAATAATTAATAATTAAAACTTAAACTTATAAAACTTTTCTCTGTCTTTTAGCCAGAACGGGCTTTAGACTAACTGAATTATTTAGGCCTGGGGCTACATCAGCTTGAAGTCTAATAATCCATTCTAGTTCTTTCAATTCCAATAAATTATTAATGTCACCCTTCCTCAGACCTACCTCTACCTTACAAAGAACCCTAAATCTAAAAGTATGTCCCACACCTTCATCCAATATATATATATGTACAACTGTGCTTAAAGATACAAATGATTTTTTGAATAGCTTATATGAATGGCAGTGTATTAATAATATGGATAACTGCATTTTGGTTACCCTGGATATTGCTTCACTTTTCACAGTAATACCTAATGAATATGGTGTTAATGCCATACGTGACTTTTTGTGTCAAGAGGTTAAAATGAATGGAAGAGACATTGAGACTATTTGTTCTCTTTTAGAAGTTGTTTTATTACATAATGTGTTTATTTTTGATGGTGAACCTTTCCTTCAATTAACAGGTGTGGCAATGGGTACGCCCATTGCCAACACCTATGCCAACCTTGTACTTTATGAATGGGAGAAAAGGGTTATTTTAGATAAGAGTATTGAGTTCAACAAATATGTGTCATTCTATAAGAGATTTGTAGATGATTGCTTTATGTTATGGAAGGGTACTTTGCTGGATTTGGATCTGCATTTGCAGTACTTGAATGATTCAACTAGTTTCCTGAGTTTCAAGATGGAAACTTCAGATAGTGTTATGAATTTTTTTGGATGTAACAATTTTTAAGGAATCTAATATTTTGGAATCCAAGGTGTTTAGAAAAGATGTTGATGCCCTTAGGTATGTTAATAAAAACAGCATGCATGCCCCTCATATTTTCAAAGGAACGTTGAAAGCACAGTTTATTAGGCTGAGTAGATTAAATACAAAGGATGAAGTGTTTCAAGAGCAGGTAAATGCTATGGCAATGGAGTTTGAGAAGAGTGGTTATTCGAAGGAATTTATAAATAAAGTAATTAAAGATGTAATTATTGAAAGAGAGTCCAGGTATAAACCTATATTATGAGGCTGTAGTGAGAATAGTGCTACTAGACAGGTGATGTTGGGTAATAATATTGCTGTTAGGTACTTGACAACTTATAACCTAAATTCTCATAGTGTTTGTAGCATAATTGAGAAGAACTGGGCAATTTTAATGGCTATGCCTGAGATTAGGTCTATAGTAGGTGATAAACTAAAAAAACTATAAAAGGTTCGCCTATAGGAGCTCTGAAGCTTTGAAGCAGAAATTGTGCTACAAGGATTTTCAGAATAAAAATGGAGATGACAGAAGGGTGGCTAAAACAGTGAAATGCTATAATTGTACTTGTTGCAATGACATTTATACAGGTGATGCTACATTTACACATCCTATAACTAATGAGACATTTACCATGAGAACAATTACTGCTTGTAATGAGGAGAGAGTAGTATATTTGGCTACCTGTGTGTGTTGCACCTCATTCTATGTAGGCAAAACTATAAGAAAATTGAGGGAGAGAATGGTGGAACACAGGTCTGAAATCAAGAGGAAGTTGCCCACCAATGCCTTAAGTAAGCATATATTGGATGAAGGTGTGGGACATACTTTTAGATTTAGGGTTCTTTGTAAGGTAGGGGTAGGTCTGAGGAAGGGCGACATTAATAATTTATTGGAATTGAAAGAACTAGAATGGATTATTAGACTTCAAGCTGATGTAGCCCCAGGCCTAAATAATTCAGTTAGTCTAAAGCCCGTTCTGGCTAAAAGACAGAGAGAAGTTTTATAAGTTTAAGTTTTAATTATTAATTATTAATTTTTAAGTATGGTGCATGTGATTTCATATGAAACAGTATAAAATTGTTTATTTATAAAAATGTATATGTTTTATAGATGTGATTTTTTATGTGCTACTTTGCATATATTTATTGATTCATTGTAGCTTTAAATTTTTATTGTTAGGTGGGTTGGGTTGAAGCATGTGACTTTATGTTCTCCTATTTAAATGGTGATTTTTTATATGTTAAGTTATACTGATGAAGGGTGTAGACCCGAAAGCTTTATTTAATAAAGATCCTGGTGTATATTTCGTTGACTCATCTGAAAACACCAAAATTGTACTTGTTTGGAAAACTGCATCTAATTTCAAATAAACCAGAGAAGGTTATTAGGCAACTAAGTTTTCTAATAAGGATTTCTTATAATTTGCATCAACTTGTACATCGACTTCCAGACTCTAGATTGCTGTATCCAAAACTACAGCAACAATCCTACCCACTCATCTCCAGATAATGCTTGTTTCTAGACAGCATACTCTTCGGTACTGAAAAATATTCGTGAAATAACAGGCTTATACAGGAAACCGATTTAACTAATCTGGCATTCTTAAAAAGCACATTTTACAATATAAACCATGATAAATATCCAAAAGCTCTTTTTAATTACATCTCATTTCATAACAGAAATGCATTACAAAAGTGTACGGCATGGGGCACATGGCGTTTGCCTAGCCACACTCTACGAGATCACAGTGGCCCTTTAAGACTGCATAAGTATATATAAACAACATAGGGCATAATACAATTTAAGATATTTTTTAGCAAAACACCAGACTGTAAACTGCATCTGCTTTGAATTTTTGGTAGCTAGCATTAGTTCTAATAATGCAGGTAAAAAAGAGAGTTTTAACTCAGTTATTGAATGAGTTAGGAAAATGATACAGTTTGCTTCATGGCCTGATAGCAACAGCAGCAGAGAAACATGCAGAGAAATCATTTAATGAGAGTGTTGCCATTTTATGGAACTATTTGTCACTTCAGCCACTGGTAATGGCACATGAAGATGGATTTCATTAGCATGATCAGCAGGGGGAGAGAAATGCAGAGTGTATGTAATATATTTCTAAACTAAAAAAAAAAATTTGTCTCATTGACGAGTTATTGGAGTAAATACTAACAAGACAGATTTGTGTGTCAGCTTTCGAGTCAATGCATCCCTGAACATTTTACTCTTAATTTTTATCTGATTTACAGTGGGGTTACAGCACTTCAGTCATGATCAAGATTGCTGTGAAACACTGTGGGACTGCGCAGCTGATGCACACCTTAGACATTTAGAAACTATGAATTTCAAATGCAAAGCAATCAAAATAAAAATGTTGCTAAGGATCTGACAGTGTGAAAAGCAAACACCATTACTTTAAATTCAAGAATCAAGTTTCTTGATCTTGTCATAAACTGGGGAAATTTCACAGAGCCTGTCATTCAAACCAGCGTGGCTGTTAAAATATACTGGTTTACACAAAAAAGTAGCAATTTGAAGATAACAAACCCTTATTTATAATGAGGTTTAAAATAAATAATCATAATATTGAGTGACTGCACCTAGTTTATAGCATGTCATTGTCAGGGAAGTAATAGGAAAATAGAAAAAAAAATATTTGCAGGTAATATGCCAGTAGTGATGGAAATGTACATAGAAGCACACACAGACAATTGAGAATTCTGCTTCCAGTGTTTGTTTATGTTTAATGAGGTGTATTGTGCTACACAAACATTCTTTCTTTACTTGTCTGTGTCCTGCTTTGCAGGATATTGTTATTATTTTTCTTTGGAACTGAGTGCCCCGGTTTGTGCAGCATATTTAATAATAGTGTCTTCACTAAGAAATTTATTTTTCACTAGGTCTTGAGGTTTGTTTAACCATTTTTAATGACAGAATCTAGACTAACAGACAAGGTAATTATTTGCAAATAATTCTATTTTCTTGCAATTAATTATCATTTCTGACTCTGTTTCATCCATGTTGATCAAGTATATAAGGAAATGGTATCTGTAAAAGCAGCAAGCCAAAGGCTGTTTTAATGAATATTGGCAGTAAAACATGAGCTGCAAACTTTAGTGTGGACTTCCTTTGATATAAGATACAGCAGATAGATCAACAAATGGAAATAAATCTGAAATCAGGAAGCCAGGCCCACAGAATGAAACCATCAACCAAGCATGTTATTTCATTTTTTTAATGAGTATTTGTTATTTCATATACATTTAAACATAGCATACAGGTAATTATAATGACAACAATGCATACAACAGAAAATCTAATGAATTATATGTAGATTTGTGTATAAAGAACTCAAGGAGAGTAGGACTGACAGTATTAAATTTTAATTGTTTTTATCTTTAAATGCACTTTTAATATGCACGTTTACTGTTGTTTTTGTGTATTTGTATCTGCTAGTTTAAATAAAGAAAAAAAAAAGAAGTCTGACACTAGTTTTAAGTTGTAGATAGCTGCAACACTTGTAGATTCTAAAGTTATTCCACTGTCCTGGTCAGACTTCTTGGGCAGTAGAAATATATTTCCAATGCGGCTAACACACTGTAATTGCTGCTTGATTGTTCAGACCAATCTACAGTGATTGCCTGAATATAGACACTGCATTAATAATGTAGCTGCTCTGAAGATTCAAACATTTTGTGACAAGCACAAAATGGGTAAATATTATTTTTGAAATAAACAAGTATTTTATGTACTTATTTATTAATTTTGGAACACATACCATTGTGTGTACTATATGTTGTTATTTTCACGTAAAATGCTCTTTATATTTAAACATTTGAAACATAGAAAAGTGGTGCAGCAGACATTTCTAAGCAGGAAAACCATACATAAATAGAAAACGTACTCGTTTAATCAGGGGTTTTGCAGTAGTAAGACTGTTGTAAAGATTTGTATAGACTGTCAGCGATAATTGCTATGCCGAAAATGAGAATACATTGAACAAAGTATAGTGTATTGAATATCTGCAGCAGTCTGTGATTTGATTCTCTACCGATCTTCCACTTAAACGTTCAATAAAATTGCAACAAGGTACTGTTACCCAAAAGACTATCAAAATAAAGATATCACCATTTCTTTATGTGTGCAGTAAAAGCAAATGCCTTAATGCATTGCTAGACTTGTAAATATGTTACCTTCTCAGTTGCTTATCACTAAATTTCCTCAATGATTTTGTTTTACGATGCCCTTTTGTACAGATAGCAACAAACTAGACTGTTCAAAGGCCATGGTTTACTGTACAATGAACCAAAACTAGCAGTAGGATTCAATGCATTAAAGTTTATCCTTCTTCCTAAATCTTTTTCATATAACACTTGTAGGTTGCTTCAAATTGTGCGTCAGGGCTGGTAACTCAGCACATAAAAATCAACTACCAATCATTAGCGGACCGGAGTTCCGCTGTAGCGACCCATAACCGGGAAAAGCCGAAAGACATATACATACATACTTGTAGGTGGCTTCAAATGCTTCTGTGTTGTTACAAGTACATATTTTTCTATTAATGTTACTGTAGTGTTCCTTTGGTGTTTCTTATGCTGATATGTATCTGCGGATTCAGAAAGAATCCCACCTCCAGTATTAAGAGCTGCAGCAAAAAGGGAATGTTTCTACAATGCAATAAAATGCAATTCAGAGAACTTATCAGCAAATTTGCATGTCTCTGAATTGCTTGTAACTACAGTGACTGCAAATCAGTACTTTCTGGAGGCAGTCACCAGTGGTGGCATATGCATCTCCTTGGCACAGGCATTCCTCCTTTCACAAACACACACACACAGACATACAGACACACACACGCATACACACACACACACACACACACACACACACACACACACACACACACACACACACACACACACACACACACACACACACACACACACACACACACACACACACACACACTGATATACCTCTTACCTGTCCGTTATTGTTCAGAACTTCCCTAATGTATCTTCTTATGTGTGCTCCTGCCTTCATTGCTCAAGGATCCTTATAGCCAATCAATAATGCCAGGCATTAGAGATTCATTCTTCTTAATGTTCGTAAAGTGCAAGATGATTGTTGACCTTTTAACTTTTGCTCAAGTAACAGTTTAAAATTCTTCCTTGTGTCATCTAGTGTCCATCCCAGCTTTGTCCTGAAGCTTGCCCCAAATGGGCACAACCCCATCCCTCTCAACTAGCCCAGATTTTACAGACTGCTACTGTTGCATCACAACTCACAGCCCATTGTAATCAGCAAACAATGCTAGACATTATGGTTTCATACTAATTATCAGGCAACAAACAGAAAAAAAACTTATACTGACTCCTCAGTTAATGTAGAGAGTTAAGTCTCCTGTTATGTGTGCCCATGGTACAAAGTTTGAAGCTTCCCCACCTGTCTGCTTTATCTTTTTTTTTTATTTTGAGAGACTTAAGGTAATATATAATGATCACCCCTTGTGCCTATGGGTGGCACATGATGCTACCTCACTGCTAAACAGCTGTGTGCTAGTACCAAAGGCACAGTATTTTAATTTTTGTGTGTGTCTTTAAGATATGATATATAGAGTTTCCCTGGTGTCTAGTGTTCATCTCTGCTCCACAACTTTAGTGCTGCAAAATTTTATTCTTTTACCTTTTGTGCCACCTTTAACCCATGATATAAAGACAATTTCTAGTGTCTAGAGTTACCTCCAGCCCATGTTTTCAGTGCTGCAAAATTCTGTTCTTTTTTCTTTTGTAGTAACTTTAGGGCACAGTAGAAAGAGAGTATCTCAGGTGTAGATTGTTCCCCACATGTGACAACCCACGCGCGCACACACACACACACACACACACACACACACACACACACACACACACACACACACACACACACACACACACACACACACACACACACACACACACACACACACACACACACACACACAAACACTCACCAATACACTTGCACTACCAATCCCCTAACTACTCCTACTGCAACCACCTAGGCATACACATGCTCACTTATACACCCCTTACTCCAGTCATTCCTCTGCATTGATGTATACATAAACACACATACACACACACACGCACACACACACACACACACACACACACACACACACACACACACACCACCACCACCACTACCTGTCCACTAAACTCCCCAACACTTACCTCTAAAGTGATCATACCCTTTGGAAATAAGCAAAACAAACACTGCCATGTGCAAGCAGATCTGCTAAATCAAAACCATACATTAGTAGTTTTGGGGGGGAGGGGATTGCAATTCTCCTGAAGAAAAAATGGATGGTTTCCCCTGCCACAGGAAGTTATTGACCATACCATGATATGAACTGTAGAGTTTGAAAAATTGTGCATTGGGAAGATTTCTTAGGATGAACAGGACTTTCAGCACATACATCTTCACCAACTGAATTGTATTGAAGAACAAATGAGTTAGGGTGGTTACTTGTGACAGTTTCTCCTTAATATCTTGTATAATAAGTGTAGTATTCAGTTCTACCAGTCTGGCTTAATGGAGAGTCATACACATACCTAGGTACACATGCTTTATTGGTACACATTACATTGATAGGGTGAGGGCATCTTTTAGTAAGGAGTCATGAGACACCACACTTAAAAGAAAAATAACACACTTGGGCATATTGACAGCAAAACTGTAAGCCAAGCCAGATGCCTAAAAAGAAGAAACCAGCAGAACTACTAAAGATGTATTTCATTAGCGCTTTCATTCACAAAATGTGCGAACTTCTTCAGACAAAGAATACTTGTTTCATTAAAATTTAAATAAAACTAGTACAATAACATCACATCCTTTCCTCTGAGCCTACGTAAATTTTAAAGATATATATACAAATTTGTAAATCCACACAAAGCTATGTATAAAGACCAGCCACAGTCAACTGTAAAAAACAAACCCTTCAAAGAGAGTCTACATTAAAAATACATATGAACAACAGAAAACATACCTGCATATATATGTAGTAAAAACAAATGGTATATGTATGTACATAAAATGAATTATTTATGTACAAAAGGAATCATATAAATCACCCATCAAGTGATTTTAATTTAAAAATACATTTTAAATTACTGTGATTGTTCATTTTAAAATGTATTTTAAAATTAAAATTACTAGACAGGTGATTTATATAATTCTTTTTGTGTGGATTTACAAATTTGTATATATACCTTTAACACTTATGTAGACTCAGTAGTTATCAGTGCAGTTAGACCTTCTAGAAAAATCCATCAATTTTGAAATTTAACCTGCAAACACAAATCTAGCACATGTACTAAGATGACAAATAAAAGAGGTGACAGAGGGCTCTCCTGCCTAGTGCCAAATTGTAAAATAAATTTAGGAGATACGGTATTATAGGTGAAGAATAGTGCTTTAGCAAAATCATACAAGAGCTTACACCAATCAGTAAACTTCAGTGAAAAGCCTAACATTCCCATCAAAACCCAAATGTAACCTCATGAAAAAGAGTCCAAAGGCTTGCTAAAGTTGATAAACATACCAACTACCAGATTCCACTGGTGCATACAAATAGCTTGTACATCCCAAATAATGGAATCCAGTAGTTTTATGTATGCAAAGCTATTCCTTCTAATAAAAACATTGTTTAGAGTTAAAAATAATTATACTTAATGTTTTTGGGTTTACAGTAAATAAAAAATAACATTCTACAGGAGGAATAACAACTTAATTTGTACTCTATTTATTATAGCTTTATTTTTGGCCCTTTGAAAAGGATGACCATTGTCTTATCTTCCTGTAAAGACATGCGGTGATGTAAGCGCATGCCCACAGATGGCTTTCCCTGTAATGCACTGACATGTCTCTTCATCTGTGTTTGCTCATACCCCTTGTGTGAGCCCAATGCTGCTTCAAGCCTCCATTAAGGAGAAGCATTGTACTGCAGCCCCCTATCCTCTCTCCTCCGAAGAATGCAAGCTGATCATTGTTCTCTCTAGTCTATCCCTCTGACCAGTCATCCAGTTTTGAGATCACCTGTTGATCTTGGGTTACCATTTTCAGAGGTGGACATCCTGCCACAGATCCATTCAGCTAGACATGTCAGTTTATAGTTGTACAGAACATTGTTTTATCGATTCACATATTTCAGTAAATTACTCTGTACCCACAACCTTTTATATTTTAGAAGTCTTCAGTACATAATTAGATTCACCTGTGCACAGAGTATGTAAACAGCCCAAGATAGATGCATAGCAAGTAAAATATAGTCAGACTGCATGACCCTGCAACAAACGTCATGCAGATATGCCTCTCATTAATACAATAGTTGCTTCCTATATATGACATAAAAACATGCTGCTTGCTGCTACTTGTTTTAATATCTTGGCCTATAAGGACATAAAGATAAGACGCACAGCGTTCATATCATTCTTCTCTTCTGTATGTGTTATAAATATATGACTAATACCACCCTCTGTATAAATATCATTCTGATCTCTTATAGGTAATGTAGGAATATGTTGTATACCAGTACATGTATTAACATCACTCTCTTCAGTATATAATGCCACACTGCCTCCTATGTACTCTGACAGTTTATATGCTGAACACTGACAGATCATCAAAGTGCTATATTTTTCTGGGAGACACATGGTAAAGAGGACACTGGCATATGCATGTAGACTACGGAAGGTGTGTCACCATATATAAAGTGTTTTATTACTGCTGTCAGCCATGTAATCTGTAAGATAACCAAGCACATTGTAATATTTCCAGCTTAACCATGTGGTCAGATGCTGAGGAATGTGCATGCATACTACAACAATGAAAAAACATAAATTCAGTTGCATACATGTACAGTTCTAATGCAACATGGTTGCAAGCACACTGCTACTATATTTTTCTTTTATTCTTTCTTTCGTATTTATAATTGGTATATAAACTGCTATTATAGTTTTCTTTTATTCTTTTATTCTTTCTTTCTTATTTATACTTGGCATATAACACATTTGTTATTTTCAATGCACTTCTTTCAAAAATAATAATTATTGTACACATAAGCAAACGTCATTCTGAAAAAATGTTTCTGCAGCACTTTTCTTAAACAAAAAATAAGATAGATTAATCTAAATTTAACCTTAGACAATAAAATACCTCTATAAATACTAGAATATTGTGTTCTTTCCTTTCTTCATAGAGTTGACAACCATGGTGAAAAGGCTTTAGCCATTACAAGTACCGGGTATTTATCCACAGACCTGTAATTACAAACCCCACACTAACTATGAAAATAAAGTGTAAATGCCTAAATAAAGTAGTGGAGTTGAAATCTTGCTGTAAAGTCAAAACGTACTTTTTTACATCTGAAAAAATTAGATGTGGACCCAGAGCCATAGCTAACCTGTGCAGTTCCCTGAATCGGTACCTTCCTTATTATTTTTGGCTTTGTTCAGAATTCCCAAGGGAAAAACAAGAAGTCTTCACATGGGGTACAGTGAAGATCAAAAAAAAAAAGAAAAAAGAAAAAGTGAGCACCTACATTTTAATTTCAATGCCCATGTAACATGCAGTTTGCTACAACTAAACTACCACACACTGATAATTTCAGACTTCCAGATGTGACATAAATGCACTATACACTCCTGCAACATCAGCACCTACCAACTGCACCCCAGGACAGCTTGGGTCTGAGACATCTGCCCAGTTTGCCCCACTCTAGTTTACAGCCATGGCCGGACCACCTGTATCCCTGCAATTTATTTATACATATTACACATACTATCGCTGACATTGCTGTACCATAAAGTAAGGAGAATATTGCAACCATGGACTAACTGTACAGTCTCTCAATTTGTACTGTCAGCATTACTTTCTGAGGATCACAGATACATATGCACTCTTAAAAATTCAAAGTGATCCCATTTTGGGCTGAAACACACTTGTTTTGCTATTATATCAACTTGATTGATAAAAAAACTTTGTAATATCCAGCCCGACTTTGAAATATACTACATCATCTACCTAAAGTCACAATATATCACAAGCACCTTTGCTAGATACCAAAGGAAAGGAGGAGGGTATCTGAATATGTCATTTCTTTTGCTTTAATTAAGACAGATGGTAAGCTATGTGATGATGCCCAATGTTTCATTTTACCAGACGTGTTTTCTTGAGCTGATACTTTGGTGAAGTTTCCATTCCACATACTAGATCTTTTAAGCTAATCATTCAGAGCCATAGCTTGTGGCATCATTCGCCATCCTGACAAGCATGTGCCAGGTATCTACTTTGTCCAGCGACCTTGATAATTTCCTACCAGGCACTTCCTATGTGTGTAGCAGGTATAAAAAACTTTTGTCCTCCCTGCTGTACTATGAGGTAGCCTTGCTAGAGTTAAATCCTGCTGAGGCCATATCCTCTCATCAGATGCAGCACAAAAATGAAAATGATAGCTGGGATGTAATGTTGCACATAGCACATGCCACATTACATGCATCAGTTGGCAGCACATTAGCAAGATGCCGTTCCAGCAGTTTGATGTATGTAGTCACTAGTGCAGGGTAGGGAGACAGTTACATTGCCAAGCATCACAGGTGTTGATGCCTTACCTGACATCCATGACAGATGATGGCCTCTATGAAATCTATATCCATTCAATGCTATAATGGGCTGCTTGAGTCATTATGCAAAGCATATGGGCAGAACATGCATGTACCCATATTTCATATCAGTGTACATGTTTGATCTGAACTATGCTACTTAGTGAGGAATAGGCCAATAACACATTGCCTAACTGTTGTGATTATGCTAATCACCTCTTTAGCATAATAGCTGCATTATGAGCCTTGCTGTAATGCAATAAAATGAGCAGTTGACACTTTGTGGGAGATCACAATACAGCAAGTAAGACAGAATACAGAAGACAATGTCTGCTTGGCCCTCTCTGACACACACACACACACACACACACACACACACACACACACACACACACACACACACACACACACACACACACACACACACACACACACACACACACACATTGTATGCTAACACTGGGATTTGGGAGGATGTCGGTGGGGTGCATGGAAGAGGCATGGCAGGCTGTAGTCCTGGTGGGGTCCCTGTTATCCAAACAGAGCCCATTGTAATGGCGGGAGAATTTGTAGTCCTGTGGGTGGCTCACATCTAGAAAGAGCTCACAGCACTGGGAGGCCGGGCTGCAGTCCTAATGGGTCATCCAGGCAGGGCACAGGGAACAAACAGGTAAGTTACAGCCCAACTGTGCAACTGTCTTTACAATCTTGCAAAGGTCCACAGACAGTATGACAGTCTGCTGTTGGCACAGTCACAGGCATAATGGACAGCACACTTGGGTCACTTACCTACAGTTGTCATAGTATAGCATGATCAGAAAAGTTACCTAACATCTGCACACAGGGCTAGGGGCAGTGAGATGGTATAAGTTGGCTGACATGGCTAGTCCTGCATACTCACACTGCTCTAAGTGTGTACCTCAACAGCTGTAGCGGACTTATCATAGCATCAAACAAATTGCAGTGCCTGGAAAAGTTTACCCTGTAGGAGATTGAAGTGTTGCTGTATAGGCCCTGGAGAATCTTTACAAGGCTAAAGTTTTCAAGGCCTTCTGTGACCAGGTGTTAAAGGAAGTAGTGTGAGACATTAATGAAGTGGGTAGTTACCAAAGGACATTAGTGCAGGTGTGCACAGGGTCACTGGTATGATCCTCCATGCTAATACCAAAGCACAGGAGGCCACACCCCAAAATAATAGCAGCCAACAGACACTGAAGAATTCCTATTATCTTTACTGGTGACACTGACAGAACACCAGTACCGGATGGTGGAATGAATGGTGGATACAGACTGGTCAGCACACCCAACTGCCTTTTGCGGATGCTATAGCTGAACAGTGGCTTATAACATTCCTGTAGGACTTTGCTTTGCATGTCTTCCTGATCATTCACACATTCCCATGTGCATTTACATCATTCAGGGACATCAAAAGTGCAACTGAGACTACCCCACAAAGTACAAATGTCCAATTGTTGATGTAGGATGTACCAGTTGAGTAATTGTACATGCCATTCCAGTAGGACACTGCTTTGCACAGTTTACTTAGACATAGTTATTGTACACAACGGTCTCCCAGGGATGCTGGGCCTGTAATAGAGACAGTATACATTTCACACAATGTATATACTCAGGATATATATGTTAATGGGATGTAGCCCACAGTCTACTGTATGGTGGTGGATGCCACACACGTACTAGCTGTCATACTGGTATGCTATCGGTATGCATTTATAAATTCTATTTAGAGAGGATTCAGCACAACAGTTCAGCAAATGTTTGATGTCAGCATGTCTCCAAAGGCTGATGATAATGGCACTGTATGAGGACATAGTGATACTTTCAGCAATAGTAGTGGAGGGAACCTTCTCACTAGAGCATCTAATGGGACTCTTGAGGTGCAGGAGGTGTATTCACCATCACTTGTGTTTTATTTAGGATGTCTCATGCATGTTAGCACCACACCTTAACAGAGAGGGGACTAACACAGGCACAATCAAAGGGCCACAACTCCTGAGAGGTGCGTACACGTGCATCACTAGGGAGAGGCAGTCAGATGTTTATCGATTATGATGTCGGTGATACCAATGACATCAATCAGCAGAAGTGCAGGGTGGCGATCTAGGTAGAAATAGGCACTAACAAAACTAATTCAGAGCTGCTTAGTGTGCTGCATGGCCTGCATGGAGACCTTTAACCATTGCAGCGAATGTAGGAGGGAATATAAGTAATAGCAAACTACTTAGCAGCCACTAGTTGTGGCTATTTAAGCTGTGTTCTTTTGGATTTTTTTTTTGTACGCTAGTAAAAGCATTTTACCGAGGAGCTAGAAAGAGTGTAATAAACTTGGATTTCTGTTTTGTAGCAGTTGTTTTTATTATTTGGATTTTCTATCCTGGCGTTTTTTTTGTGGACGTTTATGGCTAGAGATCCATCTGTTAATCTTCCTCGGATTTTTTTGTGATGATACTTTAGAGGGTTCACAACAGACTATGGAACAATATGTCTTCCATTTGGAGGATAGAGTCACTATAAATGTCAATCATTCCAGTTGTATTTGGGAGAAGTTTTTTGAGGAAAGAGATTGTAGGTTGAATAACCCATTATTTGCTGTGGGTGACATTCAAGTCACAGCTCTGCCATCTGAGTTACAGACTAAATACAGTAAGTTGGAAAATGTGCTGTTCAAAGAGGTTAATGTACATTTTAATATACTGAGCCTACGTAGATATTTAGAGTTACAAATATCACCTATGGGCTTACGCGCATTTAAAAGCCCCAGTACACCTTTTGATCCTGACAACTGTGGTGATAAGGAATTTAAACAGCATTGGATAGCAGCTGCACAACATTGTTCAGTGGAATGGGTTAGGATCTTGATAGATCGTGATACAGTGTAAACTTAATCAAGACGCTCAGCAATTGTGTTCTAGTGTGTTCACACAACGGAACTCATCTTGTTTGGATATTTTTTAGCAGAAATTAAGGAAAAACTTAAGTCCTATGAAAAGGACCTAATAGAAAAAACAAAGCTTAAACTCCAGAGAGATTTGAGGGACTTTAGGAACGATCGTGCTTTCCTTTGGAAATTTAAATCTCAGAGTATACAGAATATGCTGCCCGGGAATGGAAGTAATAAAAAGCAGACTTCCATAACTTTTGCTTCTCCTGATGGTATAGATTTTGCTACTGACTGGGAAAGTGGGGAGGAGGATTTTCCTCCTTTACCTAGGGCTCAGGACTCAGTCAATAATGAAAACAGATTTTGGAGAGGCTCCGGACAAGATAAACAATCGAGTAGTAACTACAATAGCAAGAGGGGAAGAAATGGCCAAGGACAACATGCGGAAAGAATGTATGCAAATGATAAACAGTATATTAAGGGTAGATGGCAATAATTTGTCTTGTTGTGACAATAATATGATTATAAATATATCTGGAACAGTGTTAAGTGATACAGTTTCTGCAGTATTGAACTTGGGACTAAAATATGTTTCTACAGTTTTACCAAGATTTTATATGGTACGTTGTGAAATTTTCATTTAATACAGAAGTTGCATTTAATGTGCTTATTTAATACTAATGTTTCTCATTATCAAGTTAACACAAGCACTGATGATTCTGATGCTAGTTTCTTTTCTTGTGTTTCAAATGATGAACTAGATGATTATATTGATGTGAATGTATATTTTACTTTAAATATAAAGAGTGCGGCAAATAAGAGCACTTTTATACCTCCTTTTAACAACAGTGTAATACAGAATTGTTCTGCAGCTTTGAATTTTGCTGTTGAGCAATTGTTTATGAAATCTGATAAAAAACAAATTAAATATAACATTATTAAGGATTAAATTTAATTAAAGATAAAACTTTAAAAGTTAAACCAGTGGACAAAGGCAGTAAGATAGTGGTAATGGATTGTAAACAATATGCAAAAATGTGTTATGACCATCTGAATGATGAAAGTATTTATGTGAGAAGTGATATTAAAAGTTATAACAAAGCAATTTTGGAATATCAGAGGCAGCTAGATAAAGAATACAGACTTGGTTATTTTATAAAAAATGATGTTGGAGGAAAAATTAGTTCCAAAAATTATAATTTAGCTACATTCTACTGCCTTCCTAAAATACATAAAGGTTTAGATACACTGAGAGGGTGGCCAATTGTATCAGCATGCAAATATTTTTTATATAATTTGGGCATTTTTTTGCATAGCTATCTTTTTCCAGTAGTTCAGGGGATTCCCTCCTACATCAAGGATACAAAGGATTTTTTACAGAAGGTTATTGATGTCCTTTGGGGAGAGTACATGTACTGGATTACCCTTGATGTGGTTTGTTTATATGCAAATATTTAACATGAACATGGTATAGAAGCCTTGTATTATTGTTTAGGTGATACGCCTATGTTTGTTTTTATCATTGAGATGCTTTCATTTTGTTTGAAGAATAATTTTTTTAGTTTTAATAATTAAGTTTTTTTTAAAACCCACAAATAGTCCACAGCTGTGTGGTTAATTGTTAAATTGAAAATCTTAAAGGCAAAATGCTTTGAGTTTGAAGAAGTCAATCAGCCTTAAATGTTAAGCCCCATGTACTGAACTAAAATTAACATATTGTGAATGGCTAAGTTAAATAAACTGAATGAACTAACTGAAAATAAATAAAAAAAAAAAAAAAAAAAAAAAAAAAAAAAAATGAATTAGAGTACAAAACTGTATTGTATAGACATACAAATTAGATAAATGGATAGTACAATAATTACAATAAATATTAATGTGAACAACTAATGAACTAACAAACAAAATAAGAAAGGGAATAAATGTAACTATATGATAAAGGCCCACATCTACCTTTTGAGACTGTTAAGACATGTAGTTAATTTTTTTTGACATACACCACCATTTTAGAGTTGCAGTGTTTTCTATATTTCATTTCAATTTTAAGAAGTTGTTCACATTGAATCTACTGGATTCTATAATCAAATTGCAAAATTTACAGGCGTGACATTTAAACATACCGATGATTTTATTTATTTTTTTGTCTAAAGAGGGTAGGAATTTAGTGGAACAAAGTGGTAAATCTATAGTAGATCCCCCTCCAAAAGTTCCTTCAGTAATACTTGAACTAGCTGAATTAACTACAATGGGTGGTAGGTAGAGAAAACATTATCCTTGCTAGGTAGAAGTGGGATATAGACTTTAGCTGAAGAGTGGTACATTCAACTTCAAACATGTCATCCCTACTGGTGATCGTTTATTAGTGATTTGTAAGACAATAGATTTCAGTTTAGATTTGGGGGACTACAAATGGGAGTGAGAATTTTTGGATGTTATTTTGTTTGGGTCTGTCGAATCTAAAAAAGTTATAACTTCTATAGAAAATTTAGTGGAAATAATGTATATTTACATGGCTCTAGCTGCCACCCCAGTCATTTGATTACAGCACTTCCTTATGGGAAGTTTATCAGGTTGAATAGATTATATACTCAAGATGATGATTTCTTGAATGAAGCTTACAAAACTTTTTGTATGTTTAGTACACGGGAGGGTGGCCTAATGGTTAAGGTGTTTGCCTTACAAACACAAGGTACAGGGTTTGAATATGACATGGGATAACTGGCTAGGATTAAAATGGCTCACAAGGGCAGTTAGCCTAGTACTAACCTATGAACCTATGAACCTAAGTAATAGGAAATATAATATTAATGACATTAGGAAGGCTTTACAATGTGTATTATCTGAAAGGAAACAGATTTAAGATTTACTGGAAGTAAATACTAACATTGAAAATACCAGTATTAGTAGGGTCTATTGTAATAGCAATTGGAATGGCGTGAGTAGGAATAATACAACAAGAAGGAATATTTATTTTGTAACTACATATAATGTGTTGAGTGAACAGACAGTGCAGCTGGTAAACTATTGATGGCCGATGTTATTAATAGACAATTGTTTAGTCTAATTAGCAAATGTCCTTATATATCTTATAAAAAGGTAGGAATATAGCTAATTTTGTAGTACATAATAATTTTGTTTTTCCTAGTCCACGCATTGTGGCATTTATGGGGAGTGATAGTGGTACATATAGATGTGGCAAATGTTCTATATGTTCACTGATTGTGAATTATTTTCCTAAAATTAATAACATAAATGCTGAACCTGTGCAAAGATTTGATTACAAGACTCAAGGGGTGATTTATGTTTTACAGTGCACCTGTAAGTTGCTTTATATTGGTGAAAGCCAAAGGGCTTTTAAAGTAAGGTTACAGGAGCGTGTTTGATATGTTAAAAGTGTATGTTTGAGAAGCCCTCTGGCACTTCATTTTAAAGATTTTCATAATAGTGATGCCTCTCTGCTAAAAGGATGTATTTTAGAACAAGTCAATTTGTACATGGGGGAAGGGAGTAGTCTTAAGGAGAAGTTATTATATAAAGAATATGTTTATATTTTAAAGTATAATACTTTGGACCCTAAGGGGTTAAACAATGATTGCAGTTGGCAGTATGTTATTAATTAATTGTTTGCATTTAAGTCTTAATTGTATTACTGTTGTGACTTTTTAAGCTGTGTTTTTGGATTTTTTTTTTTGTACTCCAGTGAAGGCATTTTGCCAAGGCACTACAGAGTGTAATAAACTTAGATTCCTGTTCTGTAGCAGTTGTTTTTATTACTAGTGAACTCCTGAACCTGCTGAGAATCTTTAGTCATAGCTGTGGTAATAGATGGTTGTGCACTGCGTGTTCACAAACACTTTGTGGTAATAAACCATACCTATTTCAAATCACAGCTTCCTGCACATCTATCTTCCAAGTGGGAATGCCCTTGTCATGCCCCAACATAAACCCCTACCCCCTCTCTCTTTCTACCTTGCACTGATGTCTTCTCCAATTACCTTCAAAATGTCCCATTTCTTCCAAATTCCATTCCCTTCCCCTCCAGAAACTAATATTTCTCTCTCTTAGGACTTTTACTAATCCTCCCTCTATATACATACTTTTTCTCCTAACCGGCATATGCCTAGTATCTATATATTTTAAGACTGCTCAACCCTACAAGGAAGTTCATATCATAATATCTCTATATTATGTAATGTTTACTTTCTGCATTAGTCATGTCCCTCTTTATAACGTATGTCTTCAAACTAGAAAATTTAATGCATGTAATCTAAAAATGCTAAAATCCTGTCACAATTTATGTCTGTAAATAGTATGCATCTAATCTGAAAAGTTTTAATTTTCTGTATTGAATTACTGTCTTAGCAAAAGCTGAATATGTTTGAATTATATTTTTGTAAAAAAGAAAATCTGTGATGTAACCTACATTATCGTGGAGCTTTTCTCCCCGGGTCCCCACTGAAAAGGGGCACTGACCCAGTGGACTTCCCCGGTCATCAAATTAAATAAATAAATAAATGAATTGGTGAGATGATGACATTTTCCCATGGCTCCCTCCTCAACTGATCATGAATACTCACCTAGTCTTGGATAGTGCTTCTCCAGCTCAGTTCTGATATCAACCAATAGCTGTGCATGGTTAACATCCCTCTGGCCAATCTGATTCCACTGTGACCTCACCTGGGCAGTGGATGCACACCTAAACATAGCTGATGTTCATCTGGATCCACTGTGAGCATACCATGCCGGGTATCATACTTAGGTTCCATAGCTTAACACCAGACCCCTCTGTGATAAGTCTACCATGACCAATATGTATCCATGCTATAATGCATGACATTCATCTGCTAGAACCACAAAACAGGGGCCACAATTACATTCCCACACATGGAACCAATGTACTGCTCATCCATTGGACAGGATGACTCCAAGAAGGACCACATGGTGCATTCAGCCAGCTTTCCATTCCTGGAAGCTTCATTCTATTATCTGAGGACATTACCTCTGATACCCTAGCTCTGCCCATGACCTTGGCAAATAATGAGCATTGCACATTATACACCCATCTGACTAATCTGGATAAGGTAATATCTAGTGCACAGCAGGACCAGTCAATGCACTGTAATACATCGCCTGGATACTGGTCAGTGCATGCATTAGATTTATCCTCTCTGTTTGTCTTGTCATGGCCCATATTTGTTGAACAGATACCACTTCTTCACCATTGCTACAATTTATTGCCCACTCCTCTGCCCCACACGAGGATCACCTACAGCCACATTCACCAAAAACTTAGCATCTGGCTCCTTTTTCTCTGCTGGCACACTTATGTCAGCCAGTGCTACAAGTGCTACTTAGCCCATTAGTCTGATAGTTTTTATAACCTGGCACACACCACAAATTTCTTGATGTATGTTTCCTGACTATACTGCAGTATAACACCAGAGGCATTCAGGTAGCAGAAGTGGAACTCAGCACTCCAAACACACATTAAAGTATGTTTCATGCCTGAACCAGTGCTGTATTACAGACTATCTCTTCCATTGCCTAGGTGATGCAGAAGGGGATCATGAGCTGAGACTGCAATTCATACGTGGTATTACGTACAACACACAAGAAAAACACCATTATGAGTGGTCTGTTATGGGACTGAAACTTCATGGCCTCTATTGTTGGAAATGTGTACATCTGCCATCAAGACGTACTTGTAAGAGTACTGAGGTTAAGCCCAGAAGATATCACTTTAACTCTTAGATCTAAGGAATGCTTATAATTCCCTTCCAGCAGGAGGAATAAGATGCTTGGAGAAGTTTTTTTTAATGTTTATTCAAGCCAGTTAAGTGATCTGATAGCAAAGCATTCTTGTTCTGATGTTATACCAGTTCTGTTACTTAAAGGTTTCTGAGACTTTAGATAGAGAGTGCAAGGCTGCAAAGCAGTGGAAATGGAAAAGGTAGGGAAATAAGTGAGCCGATCCCACAGCTTACAGTTGCGTCCCTCATTTGAATATTCCAATCAGCCCAAGGAGGACTTCCCAACTCAGCTTCTCATGAATCCTCTCATTAAATTTACAATTCATCAGTTATTTGTTTAGATAAAAAAGACAAAAATTTACTACAACTTACCAAAATGAGGTATAAAACATTTATATTTACTAAACGTCAAATTAGACTATAAGGCAAGAAGGCAGCACAAATAATAAGTAAGACCTTTGAAACATTTGCATAAGCATCTTTAGGTCCATCAGTAATATGGGAAAAATTGTCCAAAAAACACAAAAAATATCGGAAAATAAAAGTAGAAATAACAAAATCGGAGAAATAAGCCAAAGTACAAAATTCTCTTTTAATACCAAGATTTACACATCAAACAGTAAGCACTTTCATCCACACTGGACTTCTTCAGACTGAATAATGTTACTAAACACGTCCATGTTTTTAATAGCAATGAAAGCATATGACTGCATAATTAGTGATGTAACCTTTTCCTTTTTAGGAAGGCTACAAAATCAGCTCTATCATTCAACCCAGGTGGATACCAGGCATTCACCTTAACCTGCCACTCATATTCTTTCCACCAAGTTCTTCTTCTGCATTAAACTTACATTCTACATTTGACATTTCATCTAAAACCCAAAATTTAAAATCAATTTCACATGCACTGTTTTTATAATGTTTTCCTAATGCATTTTTCTCATCTTTAATACTAACAGCATACCTATGCTTTTATATCCTTCTAATTAATTCCCTTGTGGTACATCCCACATAGAATGCTTTGCATGACAAACATACTGCAAAATAAACTATAAATCTTGATTTACAAGTGTACCTTCCTTTCAACTGAATATGATAATCACCAGTCATAATTTCTTTTGTGTCAGTCATTAAAAAATTACATAAATTATAACTCAAGCATTTATACATTCCAGGGTTAGCACACTTTTTTAGAGGGGGATTTAATTTAGCTTGAAAAAGATTTCTGAAACTTTTCCCCTTCTTTCTCCTACTATTTTTATAACTTCAGAATTAGAATTAAAAAGCTTCCAATTGTCTGTAGTAATATTTTTGATGGATTGAGTATCTAAACTATTCTCTATCTGCATAGACACTGTAAAATCTATTTGTTCCTGATAATTCTCCCCTGTCTCCCTTCTTTTCTTGTCTGATATCTTTCATTTTAAGTCTCTTTAACTATATTTTCAGGGTATCCTCTACTAATAAATTTCTTGCATAAAATAACACTTTCTCTCTCAAAATCCATATCACTATCTGTTAGCTCATCCACTCTTTATAAATGACCATTTATGATATTTATCTTAGTTTTTTTTAGGATGTAAGCTGTCATAATGCAAATATGTGTTGTTCTGAACTTTTTTCTTACAAATAGTTGTTAATAATTTATCACCTTCCTTATAAATTCTGAGATCTAAACAACTTACAACTTTATCATCATAAACAGAAGTTAATTTTAAAAAAGAACATACTTCATTCAAATATCTCTAAAAATATTGTAAAGATTTTACATATCCTCTCCAAATAAAAAAGGCATCATCAATGAAACACTTGAATAAAATAGTTTTTCATAAAAACACTTTCAAAGACATGGCATCTTTCCCATCCATGCATGTAAATATTGGCATAACTGGGTGCCATAGTAGCACCCATAGCTACACCATTTGTCTGTCTATACAGTCTATCATTAAATTTAAAATAGTCGTAACTTAAAATGAGATCTAACACCTCCATTAATAGACTTACCATGCCAGATGAAAATATTTTTGATCTAATTAATTCAAATCTCACCATTTCCATACCTTCAGTATTAGGAATGACCATATACAATGACTTAACATCAAGTGTAACAAGATAATCTTTTTCTTCTATCTTTATATTTCTAATTTTGTCTTAGAAATCAAAGGAATCTTTAATATATGAAGTACTGTCTTCTACTACTTATTGCAAATGCTTATCTACAAAGATAGCCACAGCCTCGGTTTTGCTTCCATTACTTATGACTATTAGCTGCATTGGTGGATCATTTAAATATTTGTGTATTTTGGGCAACCCAAATATATGACTTATTTTGGGTGCCTCAACAAACAAAAAATGCCTAATTTGGTCAGTGATATGCCCAGCTAGAAACCATTCTTCAATCTGACTATCAATAAAAGCATAAACTTTTTTACCTTCACTAAACATAACCACTTTATAAAAAGTTGCATCTGTTAGCATTTCTTTCATTTTGCATACATACTACCTTCTATCTAAAATCACTAAAGCATTTCCCTTATCTGCTTTTGTTACTAAAATATCAACATTATTAAGTAAGTCACTGAGTAGTTTTTTTTTGCATCAGACATAGACTATAATATTTAAACTCAGGTCTTCTATTAAGCAATTCTATTATTGTTGCTCACATAACCTAAGAAAATGCTCCAACTCCTTTTTTAAAGGTGGATTATAAATACTTGCTTTACAAAAAGCTTTAGAACTCGTTGGAATATCAAGAAATAGGAATTTAAAATTCAGTTTTCTAACACAGTCCCTTAAAGCATTAATTGTATTGCACTTCTCAGCCTTCTTGTGGGAACAAAGTTCCAACCTTTTTTCAAAACATGGCAAAGTTCATCGCTAATCGATAAACTTGACAAATTCACGATAACAAAAGCAGCATCAACAGTACCTGTTTCATTTAACACTGTACATACTTCTTCCCATTTTTCTTCTGATAATTGTTTTTGTGAGGCATAGATGCTACCTCTGCCCAAGTCCTGCTCTGTTTCTCATTCCACTGATAAACTCTCACTAATTGACTGCTCGTTTCACTCTGAAAACCCTTGTTCACATTTTCAGCTCCATTTCTTTCATTGGAAATGTTGTTTGCTATGCTGACTGCACTCGGCGTACTGGTGCTTTCACTTAAATTTCCTCGTGGTGTTCTCCTCAGCTTGTGCAACCTCCATTTTGGATCTGGTTCTCATCGCTAATGTCACTTGCTGTGTCATCACCACGCCCCTCTTCTCAGATTGGTGGTTCTCATCCTATCCTTCATAATCGGCTTTATCCCTCAGAAACTTCTTAGTTTTGCATTTTCTTTAAAGCTCATTTTCTTTGTTGAGCTTAGTTTGAATTAGGGAGGATTTTGCTTCAAAATTCTCTGCTGTCAAGTTATCTTTTAATTTAAAGAAAACAGACCTGATTTTTTATTTAGGTCTTCTATCTTTTTCTTGTTAAAGTCACACAACATTTCCAAATATTGTAACCCAGTTCTTTGATTTAGCGCTACCCATTTGTTAAGAAAGTTCAATGGAAAGTCATTGCCCACAGGCATAACAGATATCCTTAACCCTTTGGGTACCCTCTGAGTTTTCAGACAGCTTTCAAAATAAACATTGTCCCACTGTAACCTTTTTAATTTTAACAGGTCTTTCTCCACCTTACCAAATATTTCATAATAATTTGGAGTCAATGCAAAAGTATTGCTATTTACTGTTTTTATACCCTCAAAAGGGTCAGATGGAGGCGCTAACCATCCATTCAGTGCCTCATTGAATCTTACAAAAACTCCTTCGTTATCTTCAGCATTTGGATATACTGATACTGCAAAACGGTTGGATCTTCCTTCCTGATTTTAGCACAATAGAATCACTCGGTGTGTCTGTTAAAACAGCACCTGGTGTTAAAGTCAAAAAGTTGAAACTCACTTGGTTCTCCATGTAAGGTGAAAAAACTGTCCAAAAAACACACAAAATACCAGAAGATAAAAGTAGAAATAACAAAACCAGAGAAATAAGCCAAAGTGTGAATGGGTTGAATGATAGAGCTGATTTTGTAGCCTTTCTAAAAAGGAAAAGGTTACATCACTAATTATGCATTCATGTGTTTTAAGTTGCTATTAAAAGCATGGAAGTTTTTAGTCACTTTATTTAGTCTGAAGAAGTCCAGTGTGGATGAAATCGCTTACTGTTTGATGTGGAAATCTTGGTATTAAAAGAGAATTTTGCACTTTGGCTTATTTCTCCGAATATGAGAAAAATGGTCAGTTTTATAGCAAGAAAAAACCCACTTTTACAAGACTAGTGCTTGCTGTTTTTAGTCAGTTGTAACCTTCATTTATATTTGTTTGTTTTTATTTTTTTAATCACAAATCATTATTTTGCAAATTGCTATTGTTGTATATAAATAGTTATGAGATTAAAGTTGAAGCTGTGTCCTCTTTTATGAGTCTCATATTAAAATCATTAAACTGTTTGCTTACTTACATCTATCTCTTCATCTATAAAACAAGGCCGTGCCTGCTTTTAAGAGGCTCATTCTTTGATATCTTTGATATCTTGATAATAAAGACAGTGCCTGTGTGTAAGGGGTTCATTGTATTTGAAATTACTCAGATCCTTTTTGGTAAAACCTCTTTATCCTCAGCAGTAAGTCTAATTCTTTGATGTACAAAAATGAACAAATGGTAAAGAGGTAGCAAGTGGAGGCTCAACAGCATACAAGACCAACAGTACAAGAAAACAAGTCAGAGCTTCCAAACACCAGAGCTGATTCATTAACCAAAGAACTTTTATACAATAGCAAAGCTTTCTGGTACAACACCCTTTCTCAATGCATACACTTAAAATTATTTACAACACTTTTTATACATTTGTGAAGTCATAAATGGCCCTAATTCATTCATTATAAAATTAAAACTATATACATTATATTTATCTTAAGATTTAATAGCACACTTTATAAAAGTTATTAATGACATTTCGTAATACATTTTAAAAATGTGTATTGATAACAATGAAAATAAATAAACATTGAATGACGCAGCAAGATAAACACCTATAAATTCATTTGGCTCATTTTTTTTGTATTACTCTAAACTGAAATGTATATTGTGGAAAACTGTCTGCCGCATACCTAGCAAGTAAGGATCTTTCACCTTATATCTGGTAAGTACTCTGAAATTCTATCTTTTGACATTCTTTTAGATTTTCCTGTGTTGACTAAGGATGAAACTGATTCCCTTGCAAGGCTAAGGGATTATCGAGAAATCATTATAAAACAGGCTGACAAAAGTGGTACAATAGCAGTAGTCAGGAACAAAGTGGAATATGTAAGTTTATAGGTGTTTATCTGGCTGTGTGATTCATTGTTTATTTATTTTCATGTTTTTTTATATACATTTTTAAAATGTGTTAGGAAATGTCATTAATAACTTTTATATAGTGTGCTATGAAATCTTAAGATAAATATACTGTATATAGTTTTAATTTTATAATGAATGAATTAGGGCCATTTATGACTTCACAAAAGTATACAAAGTTATGTAAATAATTTTAAGTGTATGCATTGAGAAAGGGTGTTTTACCAGAAAGCATTGCTATTGTATAAAAGTTCAAGTTGGTTAATAAATAAATGCTGGTGTTTGGAAGCACTGACTTGTTTTCTTGTATGATTAGCTGTGAGAAAATAAAGATGGTAATCAGCTCTCCCTTTTATCCAACAAGTTTATTCAGATCATCTCAAAATGAGGCCTCTCAAAGGAAATAAAAAGGGTATCCTGGGAAAAAATGGAACCGTACTGGCAGATTTATCTGAATGCCAAACACACCAAAGGTTGAATTCAAGCAGTCCCATAAAAAGTGTCTTTGCAGTCAGGAAATTACACCACAAGTCGTGTGGTTATCCTCATCCCAGAACTCATGGTCTCTTCTATTCCTCCAAAAAGGACAGTACTTAAAAGGACAGCTGTTGTTATAGTACATATAATGATGTAAAAGGACAGATGTTGTTACAATACCTATAATGACGAAAAAAGGACAGCTGTTGTTACAGTACCTATAAGGAAGTAAAAGGACAGCTGTTATCACAGTACCTATAAGGACATAAAAGGACAGTGTTGTTACAGTACCTATAAGGAGGTAAAAGGACAGCTGTTGTTACAATACCTATAATGACGAAAAAAGGACAGCTGTTCTTGCAGTACCTATATGGAAATAAAAGGACAGCTGTTATCACAGTACCTATAGGGACATAAAAGGACAGCTGTTGTTACAGAACCTATAATTATGTAAAAGGAAAGCTGTCACTACAGTGCCTATAATGACATAAAAGGACAACTGTCATTACAGTACCTATAAGGACGTAAAAGGACAGCTGTCATTACAGTACCTATAATGATGTAAAAGGACAGCTGTAGTTACAGAACCTATAATTATGTAAAAGGAAAGCTGTAGCTACAGTGCCTATAATGACATAAAAGGACAGCTGTTGTTACAGTACCTTTAAGGATGTAAAAGGACAGCTGTCATTACAGTACCTATAAGGATGTAGAAGGACAGCAGTCAATACAGTACCTATAATGACATAAAAGGACAGCTGTCATTACAGTACCTATAAGGACGTAAAAGGACAGTTGTCATTACAGTACCTATAATGACATAAAAGGACAGGTGTCATTACAGCACCTATAAGGACGTAAAAGGACAGCTGTCATTACAGTACCTATAATGATGTAAAAGGACAGCTGTCATTACAGTACCTATAAGGACATAAAAGGACAGCTGTTGTTACAGAACCTTTAATTACTTAAAAGGAAAACTGTTACTATAGAGCC
Source organism: Protopterus annectens (assembly GCF_019279795.1). NCBI lineage: Eukaryota > Metazoa > Chordata > Ceratodontiformes > Protopteridae > Protopterus > Protopterus annectens. Next base: position 158,808,634 of record NC_056749.1, read on the forward strand.
TATAATGACATAAAAGGACAGCTGTCATTACAGTACCTATAAGGCTATAAAAGGAGAGCTGTTGATACAGTACCTATAGTGACATAAAAGGACAGCTGTCATTACAGTACCTATAATGATGTAAAAGAACAGCTGTCATTACAGCACCTATAAGTATCTAAAAGAACAGCTGTCATTACAGTACCTATAATGATGTCAAAGGACAGCTGTTGTTACAGTAACTGTAATGACATAAAAGGACAGCTGTCACTATACTACCTATAATGACATAAAAGGGCAGCTGTTGTTATAATAAAAGGACATTTTTTTGGATGTCCAGACACTGCTGGACATCTCTTAAAATATGTTGCCTTGAACTGTTTTTTTTTTTTTTTATTCAGTCTGCCTCCACTTTGTTTTCTAATGCTGTACCTTTTCCAACTTATTTCACAGTGCTAGAGTATGTAGAGTTCTTTCAAAAAATGCTGATACTGTGTGTTTATTTATCAGTTAGTTTCTCTGGTTTTGTATTACTTTTGTTCTCAAACACAATGATCCCACTGGTCTGGGCTGAATTTCATGTCACTGATTATTTGTTTTTCACATTAGCTCTTCCAATCACAATAGTGTCTCGAAATAAAATGGTTGGAGAAAAAGGAGTACTGATTACCACCTTTATTTTAAAGCAGCTAGTCATGCATTGTTACTGCTAAAAGAGGTAGCCTACTTAACACTGCATGTATTAAGCCAGGACTAATTAACCAGAATACACACATTAAAGTTAACTACTCACCTACAAACATAAAATCACAATAATAAACCAGAGCCCTGCCTGTTAGCTACCTACTTTTCTTTTTTAATTAATCTAAACTAAACTGAAATGATTACTATTATTCCTCATGACAAATTACCTATTCTCATTTATCTGTTATATTAACGGAGAGGCTTTATAACTTCTACTTCTTCTACAAAGAAAAAAAAAACAGTTCTACATCGATTCTTCCTATTAGGATGTAACTTTGAAGAAAAAATATACTAGCACCACTGTGCAATTACAAAAATCATCTCCAAAACTCATCACCTGAGAGACATCTAAATAACCAAATGATACCACAATTTATCTGTTCCCACCTTTACTCCCCTCTGCAAGTCAAACAAAAGCTGCCTACCTAAATTACTAAAGCATGTCCCAAACACCTGCCATATCCAAATTTCAGTCACACTCACCTTTAGTCTTTCTTTCTTTTTCCTTTTTTTATTTGCTTTGCATGAAAGCATAAAACTGTCACAAAGCCATAATACTGAGTGTCCACTGAGAGCCAAGTCACTGCAACTGGTGAGTCCCAGCTCTCCAGAAGAGCCAATAAGACTGAGAAAACCTTGGCAAACACTCTTGGGAAAAATCAGCCAGCGACTGCAGACAAAGCAAACATCTTAGGTAAAACAACCTAGATTGTGGACACTGTACCAGTATATATAAACTAAAATAAAATAAATTGACCAAAGTTCAAATGCACAAAACCCTAATATATTCCAAGCTCACCCAACAGTTAAACTGAATTAAGGACTCCTAGACGTACAGACAGACTAAAGCCAACTATGAGCACAAGAGCTTTCCAAACAGCATCAAATATGTCAGATTCTTGCCAGCAGGTATTAGCCCCCAAACAATCCTACAATCAAATAAAACTGTCAGGGGCCAAACATAAGAGGTGAACAACAGAATGATATGACTTCAAAACCTCAGACTGAGCATCATACACCACTCCAAATGAAGAGGAATCAAATCTTGGACCACAGGAAACAAAATTAAACAACTCAGTGATTTAGTCTGCTGGGCTAAGTGACAGACAACTGAAAGGCATACTAACATACAAAAAGCCTAATAACCTCAACTGAACAAGCACTCACAGCACTAAACAAAACTAAAAGTAGCCTTCAACCTTCGGAGCTCCAGACAGAATTCTTCTCAGCACTCTCCCTTTGTTTGTTTGGTTTGTTTATCGATTTATTTATTTTTAATTTGCAAATGGAATCAATGTACTAGGTAAACATTTATCTTCAATAACTACAAACTGAGCATTTCATATTAACTAATACATTTTAGTCCAGCTCCAGTCGCTGCCAATACTACACCAAAATGAATGCGCCACAAAAACTTACTTGCAATCTGGTCACAGGATGGGTTTCAAAAGCCACAAACTATGACAAAAAAACATTTCTACAAAGCCTCTGGAAAAGCCCCAAGGCATCTCACTGAATCTAACAGACGATTCCTCTTTTTGCCCTTGAATAACTATTACTCCTTGTCTACTATGGATAACCCTGACCCCTACACCAATCAACTGGCACAGGGATAAGACAATCTGTGCCACAAATTCAACTTCACGTATTTGTGGAATGAATCCATGGTAAAGGGCTTTTACTTACTTGTCCATTGCAAATAAATAATGCCAAAAGCAGGAGTGCTAGAGTTTGAATATTGACTATGATTTCAACTCAGCTTTGGTAGCATGATCAACTTAATTTGCCATTCGATGTATCCTGTTCCAAGAACAAGACCACCTCTTAAATTCAGGAATCTTTCTCCTTTTCTTCTTAAACTTAATATCCAAGCAGGTCTTAGTAAATTATATTCAAGAATCTGCATTTAATGAATTAATGTGTTCATTTTTTGTTTATTTATGTTTTGTTAACTGGGTTACCTATGTTGCAACAAGCCATCTTTCAGAGATAACCTGATGGGAGAAGACCCTACAGAAAAATAAGGATATACTCAAGTATAAGTTTAGATACAGAATTATCACCTGGTATTTAAAGGAGTTAGTTTTATTCCATATGAATTAATTTCTGAAGAGGCACAAAACAAAAATGACTGTTGTCTCTCATCATTCTATTTTTATTTTATTTATAGTTTATTAACCAGGTTAATCACATTAATCTGGAAAGACCTGAGGTGCATTTATTACTGACTAGGGGAAATTTGGCAAGGGCATTAAGGAATTTCCCTAGCTAATACTTCTGGTAAACTTAATTAGGCAAAATCCCAGTGCTGAAAGTTTCATTCTAAGTAATAACATTCAGAAAAAAGCAGCCCATCCATACATGATATAATATCATTTCTCATTACATCCAAGTGATGCCTCCAGGTGCATCTGCAGTTACCTCCTACTGAAACCTCAGAGCGTCGAATACTGCTTGTTCATATTTGCAGCAATAATTCCAAAACCATGCTATTTACAAGTTTTTAAAGATTTCATCTTAAAGCTTACACAATGGCAAACTCAGCTGCATTAATATTTGAACTCTGTCTGGTGCATGGTAAATAGATATTAACTGTTGTTTTTATTATATTAATTTATATAGATATAAAGTTCACATTTTTCTAAATATCTCAACAACCAGGTATCAAAAACATAACTCCTTAGCTTCAAATGAAAGCTCTCACCTAGATGAATAAAATGCTGCTGGCAGTATGTGTGTAACTTGAGTGGTTGCTGAGATATTGTAAGTTGTTTACAAAATATTACACATGTAATAGTTGCTGTATTTGCTATGACTTATAAAATTTGGTTTAAGACCTAGAATGTGAAGAATAGTCCACTATAAAAATAGTTTGCACTGAAGAGTTTGCCATTTATACCTCTTTCATAATCCTTATGGTTCCAGAGATTTGTTTGAAATGCAAGGACATAATTTGATTCTGTCAAAAGGCTTAGGCTCCACACATTGGAAGTTACAATGCAAACTTCTACGCTCCATTGGAGTGAATAAGTTAACTCACAATAGTCGAGCTGCCTACAGCCATTTCTGCAGTTACCTCCTACTGCAACTTTAGGCATCAAATATTGCTTGTTCATATTTACATTAATAATTCAAAAACCATGCTACACACAACATATCACAATATTTTATCTTGAAGCACACACAATGGCAAATACAATTGTACTGATATCTGATCTGTGTCAATTAATATTTGTTAGAACTGTAAGGTGATAGCTTGTTTTTTTTTTTAAAGGCTGAAGCCACACCAACTGGGGGTTAAAGGTACATACTCAAAAGTGCTGTACTGGAAGAAATTAGTTAACTCATAACTGTCAAATGGCACACAAAACATTGAACCCTGAAGCTGTACCCCCCAGCACCCCTACTACACATATATATATGCATATATATATATATATATATATATATATATATATATATATATATATATATATATATATATCTATACTCACTTCTGTACAGCTGGTGCTAAACCCAGTTGAGGTGATATGATTTCAGCTTCCAGGTTCAATGTTTTGTGAGTTTATGTAGCTAGCGTATGACATTCTGTATATATCCTGGTTTAACACCCAAAGCTATAAATACCTGGGAAACAAAAATGCTTTCTAACTCTATTACTTAAAACTTGCACAAACTTTTAGAACAACATAAAGATATGTATTTTTCGTTCTTTGCTGTGCTAATTACACAAATGGTTACATTACCTAAATATTTTAACTATTACTGGCTATTAGAAGTAAACAACAATCAAAAACTTTCTAGAAATGAAGCAGGCCATGTTTAGTGTTCCTATAGCCATCCTTAATACATAACTCAATCAAAACAACATTTAATTGCATCAAATAGCAGGTGCCCAGAGTTTCCAAACCCAGAAATACATTGTAAATTCTCTGTTGTAGGTTCTGTGACACACTGGTTAGGCCCTCTCTATTATGTATTCTTCAAAAAACTGTGTTCTTCATTTCTTTCAGTACTTTGTCTTGCAGTTTCTACAGGTGTCTGGGTGTAAGCATTCACTTAGAAAGTGATAACTAAATGGTTTCTTCTATAAGGTGCTTTTCAGAATGTGGGTCTAGAAAAATGTGGCTGTATTGTGTACATAAGCTTGCATTCCTCTTTTGAGTTAGAAAAATAAAATGATATTCTATTCCAAGTGTTATCAGCAGTTTATTTATTTGAGATAAAAAATATTTAAATGATAAGTCTAATGTTAGTACACAGACCAGCCAGCACACAGGTGCAAAGATAGAAACAACAGCTGCAATCACAGGACGGACAGAAAAGTTTCTTTAGAAGTGAAAGCACACTTCCCTCACTGATGAGTATGATAGTAGTTCTTAAAGTTTTTCTCTACAAATAGCTGCTCAAAGGCAGAAATAACAGCTTTATTTCCTTGAAGGAATTTTGTCATAGAAATGTCATCACACTTGTCCAACCAGTGAGGATATTAGGAGTCCTAAATGATTTTATCTTCCAACAAGTGTTTAATATGCCATCTTATGGTTACATAACTGAAAAGTAATTTTATTGATTGGTCTTCACTCCCCCAGAACATTTCACATAACAGCAAGGTCAAGGCATCTTGCAAAGCCCAGGACACTCTAACACCACTCCCTCCACTAGCAACTATGTATGGATAATGTTAAAACTACTCAGGCATTTATCTCCAAATATTGAAGGATCTTTATCAAGAGGATTGCAAGAACCATACCAGATAAGAAATTATTTGGTAAAATTAAAACGAATACCCATCTCATCCAGCTAATTGCAAGCCATCATTATTGCCCATGTTAAACAAAAATTAACTACGTCTATGCACTACAGCATTGATAGCTCATTCCACTTCCAGTACTGACCTTCAGGCACTACAAAGTACTTTCTGTAGAGCAGTTACAGTACAGGTATAGGCTAGCCCCCATTTTCATGGCCTCAGTGAATTCAATCAAATGTCACTCCCCTCTCATACACCCATTCTCACATACCACCCCTAAGTATAATTTGCTTTATAGCATTAAGCCAAAACCCATATCTTTTTGCCAATTTCTAACCGCCCTCACAACCAATGTAATTTGCCTTATAGCCTAAAGCCACACCCCCATCTCGTCCAGCTACTTGCAGAACATCATTATTGCCCATCAGATAGACCCCTGCATCAGCTGCCAGCACTAACTGAGGTACACAGTGTTGTGTTCCAATAATGCCTTCCCTTCCATTCTTATACTTTTACGCTCCCCTTCATTCCCATACTTTTCTAGCCTTTGCTCTCCTTCCATTCCACTCCAATACTTTCCCCTACTGCATCGTTTTTAACCATTTTGCTCTCTCTTCATTAGCAATATGTATACATTGTTTCTCTCTTCTTATCCATATATATATACTACAAGCATTTAGTATGGCTCCTAGGTTTTTGCAGTCCCAGGAACCAAAACAATTAAATACAAAAAAAATGTAGCCAGTAAGACAAACCTTATTGATTATGTCATTATACAGATATGAGGACCCAGTTAATGTATATTCCAGCCATCAACAGGTGGGACTATATTACCACTATCAAGTTCTTGTCAAAAATAGTACCCAGTTTTAACCTTAAAAAGTACCAGCCCATTTATTTATTTTTCCATAAGCCAACTGATACTTTAGTCAGGAGACATACAGCTGAATGCAGGTCGATTCTCTGCTCCATGCACAGCAAACAATAACTCACAATCACATTCCTCCATGACTGCTCATAGCTGAACAGCAGAAATAAAAAGCCTTCCTTTAACGTACCTCAACACAGTAAGCCTAAATAACAAATGGACATATCCAGAAGTATAGGTATCTACCTCTAATCCCAAAATAATATCTTTAATTGAATTTTGGCTAGGGAATGATGGATGCTATCTTATATTACTGAGAAGTATTTCATTTTTAAAGACTTTCAGGCAAGTACGAGAGCTAAGAAGGTGAGTTATCTTTCATGTACAACTCCAAACTTATTGCTAGCAATAACGCCACCATTGATAGTGATCTCCACTGGGGAACGGATGCTTGGAAGCATAAGAAAACTAATACCACAAGGTAAGACCCACCCCCAAAGCCAGTACAAGAGATCCTGAACACCATGTTAGCAAAATGCAAATGACACAAATTGATAATATGCTAGCTACAGGGTTAAGGTTACTACATGTGTGTAAGATGGCAGAGGGACTAAGCCTCCTGCCTCACCTTAATTAGGTGTGCTAACCCTAACCCAGCCAATGGCCCCAGCAACAACACTATACAGTACATTGCAAAAAAAACTATTCTTAATAGTACCATTACACAAGATACTCATTCAGAATACTCATTCACTGTACATGTGTGTGTGTGTGTGTGTACATATATATATATATATATATATATATATATATATATATATATATATATATATATATATTGTCTTATTTGTGAGATTTACTTTGTTAAATCTCAAATTAATATTTCTGTCCACATCTATGTCAAAACCCACAAAGATGAGAAAAAGAAACAGTACAATAGCAAACTACAAACCAAAAGGAATGCACTGTAAGGGCTGTACCAAACTCCTCATGAAATGCAAACATTAAATTGTTGTAGCGCCCACTCTTCTTTTCCAGCAATGGCAAAAAACAATCTCTGTTCACTTCAAATCACAAAAATAATGCTTTAACAAAAAGGAGTGTTTTTGTCCCACTACTAGGACTTCTTCAGAAAAAAAATCTAAACAAATTAATCCTATCAGTGCATTTTAAATGTTTCTTACTCATAAGTCGTACATTTAATTATACTAACAGGAAGTACATGAATGGGTCATAAAGCTATATGTTCATTTTATCCTAAGCCGAAACTTAATAAAATCACAGGGAATAATAATAATTGCTATAACTTCAAGCACAAAAGGTGAACTGCATGTAAAATGATGTCAAATTATTTCATTTAAATGATATCCCTTATATAAATTACAGTATTGAAAATAAAATTGATGTTTCAGCAGTATGTCTATTACATTGTGTTAAAAACTATTTTTTTCGGTCACCGAACGCTTTTTATGCAGTGTACCATTGGTTTTAAATCTCAGTCATATAAAACTTGTTTTTAATACCACTTTATAAAAAATCATCTTAAGGCAAATACAATATAAGCAGAAATATTATTAAAAAATCTTAATCTTGCTGTTCTTAATTTCAATACTGTGGTAATAGATATGTTGCCATTGAGCCCTGGCTTTTACTGTCATCTAGTAATAATTGGCAGTATAATTCTCTATACTATATCTTTGTGTCCCATGAGCCTCCTCTAGGCTATATTGATATTTTTTTCTATATCAAAAAATGTAAACTTTGCATTTACATATTTTAATATATGTCTATATAGGGCATTGGTTTCTTCTTTCCTTTTAATATCCTGTAGGTGTTCATATATTCTTTTCCTTAAACCTTGCTCAAGTCTCTCTGTATAGAATGATGAACAACTTTTACACATCACAAGATATACAACACCCTTACTATTACAATCACAATGTTGACTATTATATATGCATTTATTTATATCAGAAATGTATATATGATCCATAATCACCATATAAGGGCATTGCCTATAATAAACACATTTTAATTAACCAATTTTCCTCAAATAATTCTCTAATTTTTGTCACCCTTATTCTCTAAAATATTTTTCACAATCTTTTCTTTTCTCTAAATAAAACGTATTGGGTTCTGTAAATATACTTGGGAGATGCAATGCTTTGTAGAACATTGTCCAGTTTTTAAAAATATTACTTTTGATCATGTTTGAATCTGTGTTGTAATTAATAAATGCATTTTCAGAAGTAATATTTTCTTTCTGCAAAATATCATGGATGCCTTGACCACTGGAGTTCATGGGAATTAATAACATCTACTTTCTCTAAAATTGGGTGATATTTTGTGTATCTATCTAGTTCAATCTCCTCCAAAATATCACTGACTAACCTGTCTGGGTATTTTCATTCTAAAAACATATGTTTCACTCTGTCACATTCTTCTACAAAATCAGTGTCATCATAGACCATTCTTTCCACTCTGATAAACTGACCTTTAACTATACTTTCCTTTTGTTTTAAAGGGTGTTCCATAGAGAAATACAGAAATTAATTAGAAAATGTGTCCTTTGTATACAAAGTATATCTAAACCTTCTATAACTATCTAAATTATGTATTCTCACATCTAGATAATTTGCCTTCTCATATGTAATATTATCTGTGAATCCTAAAAATGTAGTGGACTACTTCATATAGTTAACAAATTCCTTCAATACTTCCTCACTGTTTTCCAAAATATAATTATGTCTTTGAAAAAAAAACATTTATATGAATTTCATCATTTTACAAGTTGTGAGTTTAACATAAATTTATGTTCCTGTGTACTGAGTATCATATTGGCAAAAATGAGAGCACAAGTAGCCCCAATAGCCACTCCTTTTATCCATGATAATACTCCCCTTTGAAATATATAGAATTATTTAATACAAATTCTATAACTTGCATAATTAATTGTATCTCCTCTGTATCCATAGTCCTATACTCTATCAAACTTTCTTCAAACCAATTCAACCCTATATCATGGGGTATGGTTGTAAATAAATCGATAAAGTCAATTGTCACAAAAATTATTTTTTTCATTATATAATTGATTATTAATTTATTTTAAAAAATCCATTAATCTTTCAAAATAAATTGATGACTATTTCAGTTCTTTTTCAATTTAATATCTACGTATATTGACAAAGGATAGGTCTTTCAACCATTACCGGATACAGTTAACCTCAAAGGATGGTCCTCTATATCCTTATGGACTTTTGGGAAGATATAATATCTTTTTCAGTTTATAAAAAATTATACTCATCAGTATCTATAGGCTCTTGCATAAGAATGTTGTTTAAATAATATAATATATTTACTTTGTTTTTAGATACTTAGATGTATTTTTCCCCATTACATAAAAATTCCATCATCTTGCAGTATAATGCATATTATCCATTAGAAATATACCTCCACCTTTATCTGGCCTCGTACGTCTAATATTTTTATTCTCCCTTAATTTCTATAATAAACCTTTTTCATCTCAGTCTAAATTTAAAAAAGGCATTTTCCTCTTGTTGCTAATATTATCCCTAATTTCATTTTCTACTAAGGCTTTGAATTTTTTTCATTGGGGATGAATGGATGGGTTATAAATACTTTTCTTTTTAAAATGACTATGAACCATTCTGGTTCTGCCATTGGGAAAAAATCAGTTTTAAAATTTATTTTTTAATAAATAACTTCTAATCTGTAATCATATTGCTTACATTACATCATTTTTCTGGAATGAATTTAAAACCCTTAATAAATAAGTTTAAATAAACTACTTATTACATAATTACTATAATTAAGAAATGTAAGATTATTCATAGGTTCATAGGTTCATAGGTAGATACTAGGCTATCTGCCCTAAGTGAACACTGGCAATAATTTTAATTTCTTCTTTATAATTCTGTGGTTTGTGACTATTTAATAATTCCTTTCCCTTTGTTCTCTTCCCCCTCTTTCTTTTCTCTTGTCATATTCCCTCCATCCTCTTGGTTAAATGTAACTCAGTCCTTGTGTCTGTCTGTTTTTCAGTCTCTCAGATCTCCTCAAAAGGGAAAATTCTAAAGAGTTATGAATGTCAAAATTATTACTATGTGAGTCAATATGAAGTCCTGAATTATTTTGCTCGCTTCTTTCTCTAGGCCATAATGATGCCCCCCCCTCCTCCCTGTGATAATTATATAAACAAACTCTATTGTTCATATAATAATTATTATGTGGCTTAGGATAACTTCTGTTTTCATCATACTTTATTTTGTCCTTTCCAGTTTATTGTAGGTTTTTTCCTGATTAAATTTGTACATTTGTTATCCACATATTTTAAAATAACAAAATACTTCTCTTTTTCATTTTTGACTGTGAACAATAAATCATTTTGCATCTTGTTATTAATGGTTTCAATATTTTGATAAATAATCTCCATATCAATCTTATTTTATTTGATTATAGCTGTTATAATGTCAAAATCACATCTATTGAATACTGTAATAAGTTCTATGAAATGCACTGCATTCAATTACATAATTGGGGTATTTATATACCCTTAAACCGCAGGGCACAATGTTTCCATTAATACACTCTTTTAAATAACCATTATCCATTTTTATCTTTCTATATTTAGACATCAATGCCTGCATCTTACTCAAATTAGTTTCATATGTGTCCATGTATGAATCATCATGGCTTCCCCTTAGGGAAAAAGAAAGGGTCTATATCGTCTTGTCAGATGATGAAAAGAGTGAATGGTCTTTCATTGATCCGATAATGTCAAAAGGAAAAAATAGCGAAGTCACGGACCATCGATTTTTTCCCAGGGGAAAAAATTGGTGGGCCATCTTCGGGACTTTGCCATTTCCTCTACTATGGTGCGATCTTGGAGTTGGAATATTTAAGTAGGGGGGTGTGGTGGGCTCAGCCCCCCACATTGGGGGGTGTAGGGGCAAAGCCCCCCACTTAATTTTGTGTTTAAACTTTTTTTTTTTTTTTTTTAACGGAGCAGTGAATTTTTTCCCTGTGAAAAAATTCACTGTTCCATGTGTTTGTGTTTTTGTGGTTTTGACATTATCAGTTCGATGAAAGAGCATTCACTCATCATTTTCCGATAATGTGATATAGATGCAAAGGAAATAGGTTCAGTTAGCCTGTTACCTGCATCGGTATTATCATATTTATTAATGTATTTTAACTGCTTAGTCTCTCCACTTGTAGAACTATAATTAATCTCACCCATACAGGGATTCCAGAATGTCCATTAAGTATGTGTTCACTAATGTTGCCACTAAAAATTCCATTTTCCATTCCTGGGGCTTCATTAACTGAAGCACTCATTGTAGATGTAATTGGCCCATTGAAGAAGTTCTTGGACTATTCGGTGTATGCATAATCCCCACATGGCTGTCACATGGTCATAGAATAGCCATCATTATGTAGCTGTTTATATTCTCATCCTCACTGCTGGAACATTTCCTGGTTGTTGGGAATAATGACATCTGTATTGTTTGAAGGATCCTCCAATAAAGATTGAGAAAGCAGCTGAACTAGTTTAGTAAGTTCTCCAATAATGTGCTAAGGGTTAAAGTCTCACCCTGGATTACTGATTGGGAGCCTAACTAGTATGCCCATGTTTTCTATAACCAAAACCAGCAAGGATGAGGAAATAGAAACAGTAAAATAGCAAACCACAAACCAAAAAGTAACATTTCCCATTAACTCTAATGGTTGAAGCATCCATGATATCTTTAAGAAAGAAAATGTCACTTTTGCCTTTTGAAAATGCATTCATTATTAATAATAACACAGACTCTAAGATAGTCCAAAATATTATTTTCAAAAATTGGAAAATGTCCTCCAAGGTATCGGATCTCCCAGGTATATTTACAGAACCCATTAGTTTTATTTATAGAAAAGCAAGGAATGTGAAAAATATTTTAGAGAATAATGGTGACAAAAAAATTAGAGAATTATTCTAGGAAAATTGGTTCATTTAAATGTCAGTTCTGCAGGCAATGCCTTTATAAGGTGAATAAAGATCATATATACATTTCTGACAGAAACAAATACATATATAATAGTCAGCATCATGACTGTAATAGTAAGGGGATTGTATATCTCGAGATTTGTAAAAGGTGTTCTTCATGCTATAAAGGGAAAGCTGAAAGAAATTTAAGGAAAAGATTATATGAAAATCTATACCATATTAAAAGGAAAAATGACATATTAAAATGTGAAAAAAGCAAATTTTACATTTTTTGTTATAGAAGATATGGCCCAAGGGAGATAAATTCAGAGTATAGAGAATTATACTGGCAATTATTATTAGAAGCCAGTAAACACCTAGGGCTCAATGACCACATATTTATCACCCCCGCATTGAAATTAAGAGCAGCAAGATTATGACTGTTTTATAAATAATATTTTTGTTTTTTTTGTATTTGTATTATGATGATTTCTTATAAAGTGTTATTAAAACAAGTTTTATATTATTAAGATTTTTAAAACTGATGGTATACTGCATAAAAAGTGCTTGATGACTGAGAAAATAGTTTTCAACACAATGTAATAGACATTTTGATGAGACATCAATGTTATTATTTTCAGTACTGTAATTTATTAATAAGGGATGCAATTTCAATTTTATAATTTTATATAATTTTGCATTCAGTCCACCTTTTGTGTTAGAAGTTATATCAATGATTAGTCTCCCCATGATTTTATTAAGTTTCTGCTTAGGATAAGAAGAACATATACCTTTAAGACCCATTCACATGCTTCCCATTAGTATAATTAACTGTATGATATAGGAGTAAAAAAAAACATTAAAAATCCACTGACAGGATGAATTTGTTTAGATTTGTTCTGAAGAAATCCTTGTAATTGGACAAAAATGCTGTTTATCTTAACGGATCGATTTTATGATTTTAAATGAACAGGTAGTTTTTTTTTGCCATTATTGGAAAAGAATGAAGTGAGTAATATAACAATTTATTGTCGGCATTTTGTGTTGAGTTTGTGTACAGCCCTAACAGTGCATTCTTTCTGTTAGTATCTATGTCAAACTTTTCTGTTCTTACCGGTTTCAAATACTTTTCTTGTTTCCTGCTTCTTAATCTCCATTTTCTATTAATTTTTCCAAGAAATGTTTTATCTTTTATAATGACAAGGGTAGGAACTCAGATTTCTTTCTTTCTTTCTTTCTTTCTGAGGACATTGTGCTACAATGGCACATTCCTATTAGGATAATTACTCTTGATAAAGACATAAAGTCTATTTATATTCTGTACAGAGGGACATGGTCTTTAAACAATGTCAGATAAATAAAAACAATGTTCTAATGATTTTCCCTAAAGTTACTCCACTGAATAGTCAATTAGTCCACTGCAATACAGCCATGGTATCAAATGTGGAAAACTGATACGTTTTTTATCACATATAGGTTCATAGGTTCATAGGTAGATACTAGGCTATCTGCCCTAGGGCATTTATAAGCCTAGCCAGAGTGTATTTGGCTTCCGCCTCCCTATTAGATACATGGCTACATGAAGATTATGGCCTTTACTTTGTTTCAGACCACCAAAAAAAAAAGGTATCAGTATCCTCAGACACAAATTTAACTCCAAGTTGTTGAATATATCCATATGATAGAACATTACAATAAACAAACTATTCAATAAGAGGACAAAACAATATTGTCAGTAAGAACTAATTTAATACCATAACCTCTAAAGTGACCTCAGAAATGTTAACAAATAAATCAAAATTAACATCAAATCATTGAAAGGTAAGTATATGAAATGAACATTGTCACCTATGTTAAGAACATCCACAAATCATTTTTCATCAAGGTCAGAAATATTTGAATCAATACCAAACAATACATTGAGCTAGTAAATAACAGCAACATGTATTCATTCCCAGAAGACATAGTGAACATAGGGATACGTTTAGCTCAAACTTTATACCTTTTTCCTTCCCTTTAATTTTCCACACCTATAAGCATGCCCCCACATGCACACACACATAAACATAGATCACTTCAAAGCAAGTACTGAGGGCTGTCAACAATGTCAGAAAACACTTACTTTACGAGTCCAGATGACATACCAGGGTGTCTTCTTGTCATCACCAAACACAATCTTATAGACCCACTACTGAAACTATTCAAACTCAGCCTCTCCACTGAGTTCATGTCAGATGTATGAGAACTGCTGCATTCATCCCACTCCACAAAGGAGGATCCATCACTGACCCTGGAAACTACAGGCCTACAAGCCTCAACAGCCTTCTTTGTAAAGCCATGGAGAACATCAGTGTAGAACTTGTTAGCAAGGATATCCGCCATCTACAGTCCCTTGACCCAAACCATTTTGGGTTTGTTAAAGATAGATTCTGCCTTATAAGCTTGGTGAAATTCTTTGAACAAGCCACAAATGCACTACATGTAGGCAAATTGGTTCACACTACTTACTTCAACCTAGCCAACATCCTTGATACCATCCCACATTCTGGTATTATCAACAAGCTAATCTGACTAAATGTAAACATCGGGTCTACTTCACATTGTCAAAGGCTGACAATATTGAAGCTGATATTGTCGGCACCAGATTAGCCAAAGCAAAAAACATTGAATGTTTAAATGGAAATCTCCACATGGGGGGTGCAGGGGGGTTTTTCCCCCTTCTTGCAAAGGTAAGTTTTTATTTATATTTGTTTTTAGGCATTTTTTCTATCTTTCGATGTTTCAGAATTTGATGATACGGTGTCGACCATATCAGATTCGATATTCTGAAACTTCGATAAGATAATATAGACGCTAAACATCTGTGCTACACACCTCTCAACTGTATAGATTTTTGAAGAATGTCCATATTTTTGCCTCATAGTTTTTTTCCATTTTTCATAAAAGTGTGGTTTTCTGGCAAACTAGTTGGCAAATCATTAAAGAATGATGTTAGGAAATAATGACAGACATTTGAGTTTCAGACTTCATACCCTTCAGAAAATTCATGCTAATGTAAAACCTGTTATTCAATCAATTTTCTAAGTTCATTAGAACAATATTTAAAAATTGTCCCTATTTTTGGGCCTTTGTCCCACTTTTATTTGTGGCTTTATCCAGATTTCTTGCTCTAAGAGGTTGAGAGGTATGCTGTGCTATCTACTGAAAAACAAACTGACTTATTGACAGAACTCAACCTATTAGTGTCACAGGGATCTTTCCTTGAGCTACTTCTCTTTTGTATTTACTTTACGGATGTCAAGGCCAACTTCAAGGGTTTGTGGCTGACCAAGTGTGTAGATAACTGCAAACTTTGAGCTGTCATAAACACTCAATCTCATTTCCAGACTTTCCAGGATGGTCTAATATTTACAAACAAGTGGTGCTTAGATGAAATATAGTATCATGGGCTTTGACAAACATGGTCATACTTGCACTTACCACATAGACAACTCCTCTTTGAGACTGATATAGGTATTAATGACCTGGGTACTTTTGTTGACAATGGACTATCCTCTGACCATCATTTAGCTACTGTTGCTAGGAAATTATTTTATCTAGCCATACTGATTACCAAGGTATATCATCTAAGTCAAGAAAAGTTACCATCCTTCTCTGCTCCTCTTTTCAGGCACATAATAAAATATAATGTCCCTTTCTGCATGTACTTTTTTAAATATATGTCTCATCTCAAAAGACAGCAGCAATTCCTCACTAAGAGAATTAAGGTCATGTTTTTAAGTTCCTACATATGCTTAGGTAGGACCTTGCCTTATCTACAAAGCTTCAAAAGATCAAGTACTATGCATATCTGCAAAACAAACAACCCATAAACACCTACTTAAGGAAACTAAACTTCTACCATAGCATAAACAGGGCCTGCTGGCAAGAAAGATATCTCTATCAAAGATTTCCTATGTTATGGAGTAGACTTCCTGCTGGCAAGATAAATATCTCTCTCAAAGATTCCCTGTGTTATAGACTTGACTTCCTTAAGATGTAAAGCAAATAAGCTCCATGACCCTCTTTAAGTGCAACCTGGGTGAATGGAAGGAAACTAAAAGTTCAGTCCTGGTCTAGTCACTCAAACCCTCATTGAAAATGAACAAAATTAGGCTGCAGTGATTCAAGTTCTAGTGTATTGATGACATCTTGAAACTAAGTTACAAATAAGCTACATGAACAGCAGAATAGTATAAACCAGTGCCTTCCTTATATCACTATAGGGATTAAGCTTTATTTAAGTTATTTCTTCTGCTACAGCCTATACATGGTAATCATGTAACCTGCCTTTTAATTTGGATGTTAGAACTCCACCTATGTGGTGGAACTTGAGTGAGGAAATGATTATTACTTAGCTCATTTTGACCCTAAAATTCTACCTTTAAAATCATGTGATATCTGGAAAACATGTTTGTAAAGACCTGAATTTGATTTTGACAAGGCTTCTACGTGAACATAATGATTTTAATCTTCACCTACAAATTCAATGTAGAGTAAATCCATCTCAAGTACCTTGAACCAACTTGTTCTAATACAGATATGACCTATATTTACAGCTGGTTATTTGCCAATGACTAATTCCTACTTTTTAAAAGATGAACAGAGGAGGTCACTAATAAACAAAATGGAGGAAGATTCACTTATTGGAAGATCATCTTACCTTACTGGAGCATAATATTACTTATCAATCTAAGCATTGGATAAGAAAACACAATACTAGTCCACTGGGAATGCTCTAGCAGGCTGTACTTGCACAGACTGACTGTAACTGTCTGATTCTCAAATCTAAAACTCTCTTTCTTTAAATGCAAAAAAGGACTCCATCATCTTTACTGGTAGGATTTCAAATCTTTCTCTTCCAGACTGTCACCCAAAGACATGATTACAACGATTCAATAATTTATCTTAGCTGAATTTAAAACAATTGACTTTGATGAAAATAACTTCATTTCAAGTCAGTTTAAAAGAATAGGCTTGAAAAAATAATGAAAATAATATTTTCATTTAGTCATTTACATGCACACTTGATCAAAAGCTTTCAGAATAATCAACTGTCTCTTTCAAACTTGTTTTTGTGTGTTTGGCTCTCTTCAAAATACTTTTATTCCTGTCCTAAGAAGGATATTTGTCCACCAGCCTTAAGTGGTATTGTTGCTTCTGTTCTCAAACATTCTTGACATCATCACATAATGAAAATCTTATAGATGTATCTCAAATTTCCAGTTCTTTATAGGTTACTGATAAAGGGGTTTCCATTCATTTGGAACAGCACCAGAAATTGCATAGTTTGTTTGACTGATTCCATCCAGCATGGATTCAGAGAAGACATGATGAAAACTGCCTTTATCTAAATGATAGGTAAGCTTCAGGTAAACAAATGAACAGAAAATATATACTAAAATAAACAAAGAACAGAGAAAAAAACACACTGGAACCAAGACACTTTAAAGTGTCCTGGTTCCAGCATGATTTTTTCTCCGTTCTTTGTTTATTTTAGGTAAGCTTCAAATGATATGGGGCCAAACATTTACTTGATCGCAATTTGTTTTTTCATAAAAAAACACTGTTTATTTAACAGCTATTTAAAATATTGTAACAAGTCCAACTACATACAAACATACATGACAGCTGAACAGTTACTATGTACAAAGTTATTTTTAATTATATCAGCTAAAGAAAAGGATACAATCTTCTTCTGTTTTGTTTATAGAAGAAAAATATACAACAGATAAATATGCAAATTCAGTCTTCTGTCTTAAGAAAGCACAGCCATTTTGATTCCTGAGTTTCACAAAGTGTTGCACACATCTCTGCTATTAACCCATAATGCTGCATAAGGGAATCTACTACACTACATTTTTAGTTGTACTGACTAACCTTTCTTGTTGTTTTGGAGATGGTGGCCCTCATTTGAGTGTACAAGTCCACACTAATCCCTCATGATAATTTAATCTGGAGTTCCATGACTCAGAGTATAGCACCTTTATTCCTATAAAATCCACTAACTGCATATATTTCCCAGAGATCCAGACATGTTTCCTCATTTTAATAGTAGAGCATTGTCATGATTGTAGCTTTTGTATATAGTTCATAGTCAGGAACTACAAACCCTCTTGCTAGACCTGGGAGTGTATGCTTTTGCCATGGCAGCCTGGGCTTCACTCCCCTCAAAGGCATTACAGTGGCCTATTGCAAAACATGTCAAAAACTGCACAGGGTGAGAGAATAGCTATCGCTCTTGGTACATAAAAAAACAATGACAATGCAAACCAAGAAAATTCACTAATTCTTTGCAAAATATCCAATAGTAAGCTTTTCTGTGTTTGAAAGAGTGTTTTTGGTTTTCTGAATTATAAGATTATAAATATTTTTACATTAAGCACATATTCTAACTAGGCCATTCTACAAATCTCTCTGATGTACTATAATTTTGATCCAGTCTATATTGTTAATAGCCTGACAAATATAAGGTGATCAGTTTTAAACAACTGTTAACACTGAATGTGAAGAAAATGAAAACAGTGTTATCTATGTCAGCATGTCTGGCAGGAGATTTTTGTATGTTCTCAAATTAAGTTGTTTTATATGCTAGTATGTCTAAATGTGAAAATGTAAATATGTTTTTTAAAATGTTAAGTACTTCCCTTTTTATACAAAATGTTTAAAGAATCTGTCAGTGTTTTGATACATTTCTAATTGCAAGTGTTTGTGAGGGAGATTCTAAAGTACAAACTGTATGTGAAGAATCAGCTATTCAGTAGGTGACGTCATTAGAATGTTCCTGGTTGCTATGTGATTATTTGAACAGATGATTCACAGGAAAAATAACTTTTTCCAACAGCTGATTGTTATTTTTATAATAAGACAGTTTAGACTGTTAACCTGGACTATAAAAGAGACCGCTGAAGTCACTTGAAGGGAAGTTAGTTTAGAGTTGCAGTCAGTTACAATGCTGTGTGGTAGATACCTGAAAAAGGACTTAGCTAAAATTGTAAGCCTGCCTTTGCCTTACTGTTAGGTTTTAGATTAGATCAGGGGCAGTATTCTGTAGTTAGATTAGGAACATTTAGTTATTTAGAGTTTTTTTTCTAAAATGATGGACTTCTGTCCTGCAGTTTAATTTTACATTTCTGGTGATTGAATTCTAGTGTTTATGAAAATTATTGATTTACAGACTTGTAATAGTTTTACTTATTATTAAATGTTTTTTCATTATTTTACATTGTGTCAGAACAATCAGTGTATTTTTTAGAGATTAGAGTGTTTATACCTGTTTGATACTCCCCAGTTCATCACTAATGCCTGGCTGCTTCTGGTCATATCTATTATTTATTTTGATATTTAATTCTCAATAATTGATCACACTTTGAAGGGCATGTAGACCTGTCTGACTCTGGTGGCAATGTTTACCATTTCTATTGGGGAGGGGACACAGCTGGAAATCTGTGTCAGGCGTCCCATAAGTGTTTGTGTGAGATTTTAATTTATTTTGAGTGTGAGTGAGTCACAGGTCTTAAACTGGAACACATTGCTCTGAAGTGCATAATAATGGATTACATTTGGGGTGCACAGAGGTGTATTTTCCAATCCCAGGAAATAGAGCTTGTTCCTGTTGTGCTCTTAAGGGAAATCATGGAATTTTACTCGTGTGCTTTGTGCTCTATTTTTTTTTCCCATGTTGCTCCCACACTGGAAACAGTGATGAGGATTGGGGCTCCTTAATTACTCTGTATAGAAAAAACTAATTGTGTCCTGAAAGATAGAATTCTTGAGCATATGGGTCATATACACCGGAATGTTTCCATTGGTGCTTTAGCCAGGCATGCTAACAGCAACTTGGGACATTCCTTTACCTTTATGGTGCTACAGTTAATTTCAGTCAGTTTTAGAGGTGGGGATATTATAAGTAAGACTGAGTAGGAGGAGTGTAGATGGATTATTAGGCTACAATCTACTAGAGATTGTGGTCTTAATAAATGTATTCCTTTAAAAGCTGTTTTGAAGATGCGTAACTTGCAACATAATTTATAGGGATTATTGGTTGGTGGATTTACTGACTGATTAAGCTGTGTACCTTGCGTAATTATTAGCAGTTATTTTATATTTGTTTATTACCTGTTTGAATGAGTATTTATATCTTTGATTTTGATTTTTTTTATGGTCTGAAGAAGTGTTTAATAACACAAAAACACTTACTGAATAAAAGTTTTTAGTCGGATACTGTGGTGATTGATCTCTTTTTCACGTTACTGCTCCTTAATTACTGACCCAGATTAAGTTTGGAACATCATTTACTGGTGGCAGTCCAGTGGAAATTAACAGGACATCACACTGACAATAGTGATAAATGGATGATATCTTCCATTTACATGTTAAGCAATTTTGATTATGTCAGTACAAACAAAAATGCTAAAATACATGAACTTTTGCTATCCCAGAAGTAGCTGTGCTTTTCCTTTGGATCAGTACCCAATCTCATATCAGCCAAAAGGCCTGTAGATTAGTAGTTTATTTAGTCTGTAGTGCCTCGACTCTTAAAATGTTAAGCTATCAAAGCTGTATGTTAAATCATTTTTAGATTGTCAGACAGTATTGTAAAGCTTCTATAAATCTTATAGAGAGAAAGAGAGATAGATATACAGACAGATAACACTATGTTAACTGTATTATTAATAAAAAGTCTGTGATACAATTTCCCTCTCCTTTTATGTGTCTCTTTACTGCATGGATCATTATCAAAGCTGCAAAATCCAATCATGAAGCACCTAACACTAAACTACAATTAAATTAATAACAGTGACTTTTGAAACTTGCTATTTTATATTTAAAGCTTTTTTGCAGGTTTGGGTGTCCCCTTTCCTCCATATCCCTGCCGTGGGAACTGTGCCCTTGAAACCACTGCTACTAGTGTGTTCTAACACTCTGAGATTAATGCACTTTGGAGTAGGAGTAGGAGTAGGAGGAATATTCAAAAATAGTGCAGTCAGTCTCATGGCTAGTACATAATCCCCAGATTGCAGTTATGGTCCTCAGACTATCAATAACCAGCCATACTGGACTGCACATGAACATACTGATACCTGCACTGAATTTACATGTTATTAACAAGCAAATTTACATGTTTTATTTATTATTTATTTATTTTGCATTTGTTAACCAGGTTAGTCCAAATGAGTTTGCAAACAAGTCCATTTTCAGTAGAGACCTGAGAGGAAAGAGCCCCAGCAAACATACGCAAAGATAAACATACTGGACAAAAATTATTAAAAATAACAATGCAAATACGAAATTATAGAGAAAAACAAAAGAAAAAATTATGAACATTAAGGGTTGCACTGATAGAAGTGGTCTAAATGTACTACATATAAGAGTAAAAACAAAAGGATAATCATTGTTCAAAAGAAGGAAAATGTACAGACATTGATAGGAAGTGGGGGTAAACAGTGTGGAGAATGGGAGGGGTGAGAGAAAGAAGGGGTCTATAGTAGGGTTATAGTAGTAGAGCTGAGGGTTTAGGAGGTTAGTTTAAGCAGACGTTACAACAGAGAAAGAAAGTTAGGAGATGCAACAGGTTATACAGTAGGACAGACTAAATGTTGTCAAGGCAACGGCATAATTTCAAGTTTAGTAGGTGGGATTTAAGCTCATTTTTAAAACAGGGAAAGGAAAGGTTGGATCTAACATGGAGAGGGAGTTTTTTTTCCAATTTAGTGAGACAGAGTGTTTGTTAAGTAGTTTGCCAATATTCCTTTTGGGTTTATTAACTGAGAAGATGCTGATCAGCACTCTGGAGAGGCCGGGAGGGAGAGTAAAGAGTAACATGGGAGGTAAGAGCAGTGCAGGCAGAGGGGTTGTTGAGTATGGAAAAGGTAGTGTGGAGTTGCAAATGTATAAGATGTGGAAATTCCAACCACTGAAGTTTGTTTAGTGAGAGGCAGTAATGTGAAGAGAGTGGTTGGTTTAGAATAAATTTGGCAATTTTGTTGTATGTTTGTTCCAGTTTCTGCATTGAGATAGTTTGGATATTGGTAAGGATGGGGAAAGCATATAGAAGACTAGGCAAGATGAATGACTGTGCAACAGTGCATTTAATGGCAGTGATGAGGAATTTTTTGTTCCTTTAAAGTAGTCCAAGTTTTTGGTGTTTTTTTTGATGGCCTGTTGTATATGCAGATCAAATTTTAGTTGGTTATCAATTATTACCCCAAGGAGTTTGGTGTGTGAAGCAGGGGAGATAGTGGTGCCATCTAGGGAGGAAAGAGAAAAGTTGGATTTAAGGTGAGAGAGTGTATGAGGTAGGAAGAGACAGGGCTGAGTTTTCTTTGGGTTAAGGATTAGTTGATTATTTCTGATCCATTTTTCAACAGTGATAAAGGAGTTCTGTGTTAGTTTGTGTAGTTCAGAGATAGTGTCGGAGATAGATAAGAGAGTAGAGTTGTCTGCATATTCTATTACAGATGAGCAACTGAAGGATCAATGCAGGTTTTTGGTAAAATGTTGACAAAGGAGCGGTCCAAGAATGGAGCCTTGGGGTATTCCTGTTTGAACAGCAAGGCGGATGAGAAAGCCTGCTGCTATCTAACAGCTTGTTTTCTGTCATTAAAATAGGATTGGAACCAGCCAAGAGTAGAAGGAGAGAGGTTTGGTCTGACAGTTTGTTAAGAAGGATGGGATGAGACACAGTGCTGAAGGCTTTAGAGAGATCAAGGAATAGACAGGAGATGAGGAGGTTGTTGTCCCTAGCTTCTGCAACCTTTTGAGTAAAGGATAGTAAGGCAGTCAAGGTGCTGTATTTAGGGCAGAAACCATGTTGCGAGGGGGTGAGGAGATTTTTGTGAATGAGATAGGACAGTAGTTGAGCATGTATACTTTTTCAAGGATCTTAGAGAGCGGTGAGAGAATAGCGATTGGTCTATAGTTAGAGGGTTCAACAGAGTTGCCACCATTGTGCAGAGGAGTGGTATAGAAGGATTTACATATTTCTGGTATGGTAGATTCCCAAATGGAGTGGTTGATTAAGATTGATACAGGATATACAATAGAGTCAGCAGCAATTTTCAGAAATTGAGGGGGGACTTTATCAATGGACAGAGAGCGTGGTTTTAGTTTAAGAAGCAGGGATTTGATATATTTAGTAGAAACAGGTCACAAGGTAAAAGGCAGAGAGACAGATGAGCACAGAGGTTTAGGACAAAGTGAGGGTGACACAGAAGAGATGGAATGAGCAGAGTTACCAGAAGGTAGGAGTTTAGAGATGGTGTCTATGAAGTGTTTGTTGAGTAAGTCTGCAGTTTCAGAGGGAAAGTGATAGGGGAAAGGGTTAGGGATGGTAGGGGAACCAGTGTGGAGCAGGGAGCTGATAGTATTCCAGAATTTTGGGAGGTCATTTGGGTGGGAGCTTTGAAGTTTTGCAAACTATTGGTGTTTATCCAAAATAATATTTTTTACATGATTTTGAAGTTGCTTCTAACCTTGGAGAAAGGTGGGAGTTTTAGTGGTTTGCCATTTTTTTCCATAGATCATCTCTTTCATGCATCAAAGCCATGAGTAGCTTTGGAGAGTCAGGGTGCGAAATTAGATTTGATTCTGATTTTGTGAGTTGGGGCAAGAGAGTTTAGCACATCAAGGAAAATGTGGTTGAATTTAGTAACAGCATCACTGAGCAGGAGAGTTTTTAGGAAAAACCAATTGATGGCAGAGAGTCTATAGTTAAAGTTTTCAGAGGAAAAGTTAGTCAATGTCTTATAATCTCTGTTGAGATATGGCTTAGAAAGATGAGGAGAGTGCCTTAAGATAGAGATGGGAGAATGGTCACTAATAGAGTCAGGGAAGGTAGAAGGGTTATAATAGTTGTTTGGAGAGTTGGTCAGGATCCAGTCAATTGTTGAACCAGTAGTGTTTTTACTGTAGTGGGAAGGGGTAGTGATCATATGTGAGAATCCATACAGGTTTATGAAATGTTGGGGTTAGTCACCAATGAGGGAGTTCCAATCTATGTTAACATCTCCAAGAATGATGGTTTCATAGGGGATGGTGGTGTTTATCCAGAGCAGTATATTTTCACGGATAGGGATGTCTTTACCTGGGGGATATAGACAGAGGCAATAGCAAACTTCCTATAGTTATTGATGTGGCAGTCAAGGAGCAGTAGTTCAGCAGGGGAGAAACTGGGCAGGGTAATGTCTATAGATGTTAGCATCAATGAAACAGAGTACAAGATAGCCACCCCCACTGCTTTTGGGTGTCCTGTCAGACCTGTATATATTGTATTGTGGTGGGAGAAATTTAAAGGAATTGATATGAGGTTTTATCCAGGTTTCTGATAGGGCCAAGATGTGAGGTTTGTATTGAGCCAACCATGCATGAAGTTCAGACATTTTGTTGTTTAGGCTTTGGATGTTCATTGCAGAGATAAAGGCATGCTTGAGGCTGGAGATATTTGAGGATGTTTTTGGGGGACCGCAAATGAAGGTGGAGAGGGAGTGGAGAGATGGGAGGGACCAGGATTGGGATGGATATCACCTGAATCCAGAAGAGCAAAGACAAGATGGAAAAGGTGAGGGTGGTCAGTAAGGGGAATGGGGTACTTGAGTTTGGGGTTAGGAATAAGAGTGGGGTAGGCCATGAGTTTAAATTTATGACACTGAAAGGGAGAGTGACAGAAAAGAGAGGGGGCAATAGTCAGTGGAGCTTGGTTATATGTTGGAAGGGGTCTGGGAAAAGGAATGTTGGGGAAGAGGGGGAGATAAGGAGCTCAGTGTGGTAGGAAGTGCTTAGGGCTAGTGAGATTAAAAGTGGGAGAAACAGCAGTAGGGACAGCATTATGTGGTGAAAAAAGGAGGGGAAGAGTTATAAGGAAAAATATAAAGAAATATATTAGGAAAGGGTGGTGGCTAAAGATAAGTGGTGTGAGGGAAGGAACAGTATTGAGGGGTGGAAATGCTGCGTATGTGAGGAGATAGTAGGTGCACTAGGGAGTGAAAGAGTTTAGTGTGAGAGAGGAAAGCCACAGTGGATGCAGCCCAAGGTGGGTGAGGAAAAGGGGAAGATTGGTGACAAGGTAGGAAGAGTGAAAGGGTGGGAGCACAAGTTATAGTAGTGGGAGGGGGCTGTGGGAGTGACCAGACACCGAGGTGAAAGTATAAATTTGAGGATACTAGGGGTGGGTGGGAAGTGAGTGGAGTGGGCAGAACCACAGCACACCACAGGTAAGTTTAATGTAAGGGCCTAAAACCTGCACCCAGCACTTTAATTTTACTTACTTTTAGCAGGAAAGGCAGACCAGCAGTATACAATTTTGAGTTTTTTATCACAGTTACTTGTTTAAATGTCAGACAAATAAGTAAAACTTTCAAACAGGAATCTATGTCTGAGTGTTAGAAGGCCACAAAGGTACAAGATATAGCTGTAAAAGTTATGTTCAGAGAGACAAATGTATGAGTCGGTTTTCTTTTGATACAGCGGAAGGAGGCAAAAAATAAAGCAGAAAGAGCCCTATGGCTGACAAAAATGATGACTCACTTTATTACTCAGCATGGTAAAAGAGAGCTTAACAAATATTTTTTTTATATTTGTAACCTACACTGTTTATTTGTTGTGAGAGAAAAAGTTTTTGTTGTTAGAGACTGTTTTAGCCAATTGCAATCCCATAGACACCATTTTGCAGAAGCTGCAGTATGCTAGTGTAGGTAAATGTAGAGTTTGAACCATTTAATTGTTGGGAGAGAAAACGTTTTTGTTGTTAGAGACTGTGGTTGTCAATTGTAATCCCATTGGCACTGTTTTGCAGGAGCTACAGTATGCTAATGTAGGTAAATGTAGAATTTGAACTGTGATTCATGCCAGATCAGCCAAGGAGGAAGAGAGAGGGAATCATAAGCACCTAGGTTTGAAAAAATGTTAGTAAGGTTTCCACTTATTTTGGATGTTTAACTCTAGAGCCTTGATAAAACATTTTTAAATTATTTTAACCCCATGTAACTTAGTCACAAGTTCCATTTTATTCTTCTCAAGCAGAATACTTGTCTGGTCATCAATAACACTGAGCAAAATGACAACACTTAAGCCAACATACACCAGTTACCAAGGACAACAATATGGATGAATATAAAACATTATTGTACGTGTAATGAAATCCCTCATGTTTTGTATAAAAGGCCCTCAAACTCAGCTGTGTTAGTATACATTTATACTTTTTATACAATCCAGAATGGTTTACATGTTCTCCATATTCTCAAATAAGTTAGACATTAGCATCGTTTGGTGTTTGGGCCCTGATGAAGGAAATCTCATTTTTTTTTTAATTACCAGTTGACTTAAATCAAGGCCAGCTGTGACTAACCTGTGTTATTTATCAAATATATAAACTGATTACTTTGGTCATATATTCAGATGCAGTCATTACATTTTATTATTTTTTACCTCAGTGTGGTTTGTGTTCATTTTTCCACTCTCTTTGCCAGTTATACTACACAGTACTTCTAAACAGAATATCATAGTTCTTGTTTTATATATTCAGACTTTTTTGCCCATTGTTTTATTCAAATGTAATCATAACAAGTTTTCATGAGTTGTCTTCAGTGTGTTCAATTATGGATGCAAACTTACATACAAGAGGCATAAAGTTTTACTTCATTTTAGCTGTAGCTCATAAAAAACTATCTTTTCTCTAGTATACATTTCCTTAAATTTAGATATATGGTACCTTTTGCAGATTAAAAATGGAAGAAATGCATTTTTTTTCTAAAATTCATCTTGCATCCTTTCTTCACCAGACATCATTTATAAAAAATAAGGGATTTAAATTCCAGATCATTGTGAATGAAACAATAAATTATAATTCCCTCTGCCACTATTAAAATTTGCAATAAATGGAAATATCTGACATATAAATCATCAATAATAACCTTCAATACTTCAAGATGTAGTCTGGTTACTAACAGCTCAGTAATTTATTTGCATAAGATGAGGCAAAAATCTGCCTAGACAGAGGAACACTGTAACTATTGCCAAATGCAAAACCTATATATTCTCTCACATTATTTGTTTGTATCTTTCAGGAGTTGAATTTCTTTTGATCTAAAAAATTAGTGTCCAGCACTGATGTTAGTTATTAGGACACAATTATTTTAAATATATGTCACCACTTTCCACCTCTATAGAGTATGGTGACAGAGTGTATAAAATTGCTTTAATTGTTATTCTTAATTACTAGCAATCAGTTTGATCGGGCCTTCAACGTAAGTCAGCTTTAATTTGATGGGATAATGCATAAAGTTAGCTGATATCATATACTTAAAGTACACCATTTGGTCATTTTTATTAACAGCAGTTGATCATTTTTATGAAATGTTTCTCTTACATTAAACTTGTTCTTCTTTTCAGGTTCATAGTATAGTTTTACACACTGTTAAGTGCATCCCATTAAATTTAACAGAGAAGACCTAGCAGCTGTATTAATTAGCTACCTACTACAATAATGATATATAATAAGGTACTACATACTTAAAATGTTCATCCTTAAAATGTATGTCTGTATTCAAAAAAAAAGATTTGTTATAATTTAATTTTGTGAATGTTTTAACTAATGAAATAAAAAAATGAAAATATAAGCTAAAGACTTACTATCCTATTTTCATTTCTGATCTGTGACAGTTCTGAGATATGGAGATGAATTATTAAGACACACATCAAAGTACAGTATTGCATTGAATCGCTGTAACAGAGCTATTCAGCTTTTTCTTTCATATTAACTTAGTATCACCGAGGTCAGGGACCTGTTAGTTAAATTTAAACCTGCATGCATTTATAGTCATTTTGAACACTCCTGAAGTTTTACTGTTAACAGATGACGTCATTCTGTTCTAGTCACAATGCCTAATAACATGTCAGTAAGTGAAGGTCTTTGGAAGCCTTTGCGCTAATGCTAATAAACATAAAAGACATAAAAGATATGGTAAGGCTGGTAACGTTAATAACACAAGTATTTCACTTCTTATCCTGTTGGATAAATTACTTAAGACTGCAATATGCAAGCAGCTGACATACTTTCCTGACAATCAGAGCCTTCTTTCTGAGATGTGATATGGCTTTAGATGGGATTATGAGGTTGTCACGACTTTGATTCAAGTTGCTTTTTATACTTTTGGAATGGTGGCTATAGGTGAAGCAGTGGATGTTTAATTTACAATAACTCTGTCAGACATTTGACACTGATTATTCCGAGACACTGCTACAATGTAGCCTGTTTTCTTTTATTAGAATGATTTAAATAGTGTTATAGCTACACTTCTAAGCTATGCAAATGACAGAATGGTATATTATTCTTCCGTCAGAGAAGAAAAACAACTAGATTCCATTAAACCACTGAGTTAAGTACAAAATGTTTTTAGTTATAAAATCTTGACACTTACCAATGCATCATGTCCTCAATCCAACTAGCTTAAAGCAGCCCCTTATATATAAAATAACAGAAGAGCTCCAAACATTTTTTTCTGTGCAGTCCAGTCCCCTTGCATCCCCCACCCTCACATTTATATATACAACCTCATGCTTGAACAACACCAGGGAAAAGAGAAAATCCCCGAAAACAACAGATACTCTCTGGCAATCACTTATTTTTTCATTCAGATAGAGCAAGCATATGAGTCTGGGGACTTCATGGACTGAGAACATATCAGGAAGCTCAGAAAATATTCAGATAAATGATAAATAATAAATAACTCATAAAAACAATGTCACAGCAGGTTGCATGCTGTAACCCACATGGTAGTGTGATAATACGTTAATTTGTGAGCCATGCTATAAATAAGCACCCTACTGTGTAATAATTTCCCATAATCCAACCTGATAACACACAGGATCCAGAGTGTGGCATAGAGCTTGGCAATGTGACCCGGGTACTCCAGTACTCTGCTCCAACTATTTCCTTACATGTTGGCTTCATTGGTGGCAGATGATGCAAGCAGAGGTCAAAGCATGTGTCTGATTAATTCATCTACTTTGAGCTCCTTACTTCCTGCAATACTGCAGTGCTTTTCAGGGGACAATCTCAAAGGGGAATGCATATGAAATGCTAAATTATTTCTAGCAAAACTTGGCACTTCAATCAGTATACATTTTAGTTAGTTGCTTTGCACTGATCATTGAGAGTCAGATTTCATGACTGTTCCATAAACCCGTTTGTTGCCTTTTGGCAAGAGCCCTGTAGGCCATTAATTACCCAGGGACAATGGCTAAGCTAGCTGGACAGTGGGTGTGTCATTCATGCACTCAGGGAGAATGGGATTTTGCTACAAGCCCTAACCCAACATGCACATAGCGTTGATGTGCAATGGGTTCTACAGCTGTAATCAAAGTCCTGCCCCATTTTATACTCCACCTCCATCTTAGCCCTGGTCTTCACTATGCCTTCAATCACAAAGAGTGCACATAACCACACATGTTGTCTATCCCTGATCTCCGTAAGAGTCGAGCAGGTTAAACCTCATTATTCCTCTCCCTTTTCGTGCCAAGCGTAGCAGATGCCTAAGCTGTTAATCAAATTTGGGTCATAGTCAGAGAGGACTTCTATCCATCTACACTAGTGGATCTGACCTTCAGTCAGTACTCTCACTTTAAGATTTCCTTGCTAAGGTAGATATCTCTGAAAAATTTAAGCTTCCATTTACTTTGTTGACTGTAAAGTGGACTGAGTTCCTTGTGGTCAAGTAGCTCCCCACAGACAAAATCAACAACTGCTGTTTCCATAGGAATTCACTGCTAGTGCAATTTCTTAGTATATGTGCCAGAAGCATTTTTTTTTGTCAATGAAATTTCACTTTCCTTTAATATTTGTAAAACCATGAAGTTGATAGATATATGGATAGACATGTGAGTGTGAGTGTGTGTGTGTGTGTGTGTGTGTGTGTGTGTGTGTGTGTGTGTGTGTATATACACATGCCTACATGCACTGTGTGTGTGTGTGTGTGTGTGTGTGTGTGTGTGTGTGTGTGTGTGTGTGTGTGTGTGTGTGTGTTTCAGGTGTTGGGGAATTCTTAACACCTATCAAAAATGAGGAGTGTAGGGTGGGTGCACCCCTATAAAAAACACCTATAAAAGTGTCATCTATAAGCTAACTCAGTCATTTCAGTACACATTGAGTTAGAACACAGGGAGACAGAGGTAAACTATAAGATGCCTTACTTGCATTACAACTTGTGTTACATGTAAGCATATTTTTAACAACTCTTTTCCAGCACAATGTTAGCCTTTACATGTAACCTGCCATCACTAACCTAGACCATTCCTCACAGGACATTATATATCCCACAAAAGTTAAAAAATAAATAAATAAATATATATATATATATATATATATATATATATATATATATATATATATTTACATGTCTATCTATGATATATATATATATATATGTATAGCTATATATGTCTGTCTATATATATTTATATATATATATATATATATATATATATATATATATATATATATATATGTGTGTGTGTGTGTGTGTGTGTGTGTGTGTAGAACATCACTACTATTTGTATTTTTAACACTTCAGTTAGGTTACCCCACACCCTTGAATTTAAACAACATTCTAACACGTGCAACTCTTTTTCAGATCCTCTTCTTCCCTACATCTAAAACAGCAATTATTCCCTTTCTGTTACATAGTGAGAAGCCTTAATATAGTCAGAAGCTAATGGCAGAACCATCTGCAATGTATCAGCATCAACACTTTTTCTTCCATTCTGTACATGGGCTTGGGAGTTACATCCGTACTGCCTGTATCATACATAAAGTGAGGGACTTCTAATTGCTTTAAAATACTGAATACCTCCTCTCATCCTTTTATAGCCCCACCAGTCTTTGCAGTATCTAACAGAAGCCTCTCCCAATCTTTGTAAACTTCCTTCACCTGGACAATGCCCAAATCCTTAATGTTTTATGCAGCACTCTATGTATTACAAGTGACCAACTGTCTCCCTTGAAATACTGTTCACCTGCTACCTACACTTTGAGTCCCTGTTCCTGCTCATTTTTATATGTATTTTCTTAAGCCCTCATATTCCAACAGAAACACATTTGACATAATGACCTCTCTAGGCAAGTCATCAAAGGTTTCCATTCTCTTTCTCTGTCTCATATATTATATAACCTAGCTCTCACACTTCTCATATTTCTAATTTCTGAAACTCTCTACCTTCTGCTGCATTTCTTGCCATATTCCTAACCCACTACTTCGGATTTATTTCCTAGTCCATCTTGTTCTACAACACCTTTTCAGCCCTCACCTATGATCTGTTAATAAGCTTTACAGCTCATTTACAACTCGCACCTATCTATGCTTCCATCTGATATTTTCCAAATTACCCATCTTGGTGGTAAAAGGCTACCTACCCTCTGTAAACATGTTGAATTACAAACAGAAAAGTGAAAATGTGGCATTTGCCATTTTTTTTTGCCCTTTGACCCCTCTAATGGTTCTGTATTTTGATGTTCTAATTGTTCGGTTCTTTGAACTCCTAATGATACCCCCCATTTCTACCTTTTCAAACATAAGGAAAGCAGAAAAAGTACTTAGGAATATCAGGGGTGGCAGTTACAAAGACCATATTGAACCAAGGGACACTATGTGGCAGCTCAGACTGGGGCATACAAACCCCCGGGAATGAATTATCCTATTAATATAAAGTGTCTTTTAAAGGAAAGGAGGCTGAAAGTTTGCAAGGAAGTTTGTTAGAAAATAATGTGTGGTTTCTTTAAACATTTTTGTATATAGTTGTTGCACTGTTTTTTATTGCTGTTTCTATATGCAATAGTAATTATTTAATAGGTAGACTGGGTAATTAATTGTATTGGCATGTTTGATTATTTAGGTTAGGTGTGGCTAGTAGTATTTAAGAGACATAGTGATTCATTTTCATTTGTACTTTTGTTTGTTCTGAGGAAGTCTCTTTGGGGACGAAAGCAATATTGAAGGTTTTATTTCACTAAAATATTTTGTTTTTCATTCTTGGATCCTGCTATACTTGTCCAGCAGATTTTACAGTTATTTGTCGGTTTAACCACTTCATCTTTTCGGAATCTTGTTGTGTTTTTTTTTTTTTTTTTTTTTTGTCTGTTGCTGGTTCCTGGTGATGGTTGGTGTAAGTGAGGATCCTCTTATGAAAGTTTCTATTGATTCTACACCAAGTTCCAGAGATGGTGATATGTTGGCTACTTTAATTAGTTCTATGAATGATATGCAGAGGACATTGGAGGCTCTAATGAAAACGAAACAGCCAAGGCAAGTAAGACCTATGAGGTATAATTCTTCCTATGTTAGTTCAGAGGAAGATGTTTATGAAACCACAGTGATTGACAACAGAAGGAAGACTAATTTTCACTCTGCTACTAACAGCTGCTTTAAAGATATTCAAGCAGTGTTGGACTGTGAATATGATCTATTAGATAGCACTGGTAACAATCTGGCATGTTTTATGAGAACATCAGATATCAAAAAAGAAGCAAAACTGCTTTTGGCTAGTTTGGAGAAAGGTTTAAGGAAATATAGAGCCTTGGTAGTTGAGACTAAGTACTTTGAGAGATGTATCCAGTTGAAGGTTATGCCGAAGGGCTTATGGTTCTTTAAGTGTCCAAATGGGGCTTTATTCTCTGAACAGTTTTTAAGGAGGTAACCTCATTTTGTTTACTAAAGCTGGGCTGGATTTTTTGCAACTGTTGATTGGGCAGAATAAACAAATAAGTGTGGAAGTGTGAGAGGAAATCCTTAAGTTAGAGGATTCCCTTCAACGTTTGTTATTCAAAGTATCTGCCCTAAAAAAAGATAATTCAGGGATGCTGGCCAATACTGAGAACTTTAAAAAAAACTTTGGTGCAGAGAAAAGTTAAGAAACTGCAGCATGATATAGCAGCTTATGGCTCTAATAGTGCCTATTCACACTTTACCAAAGTTAAAAATATGCAGAGACCCTTTAATTCATTTAGAAATGAGAAGTATCACCATGCAATTGCTTAACGAATCAGTTTCCAGGGAAGCCGAGTTGATGTAAGAGCTGTTCAGACATTGGGTACGTCTAATAGTGTTGATGTTTCAGTTAACACTGATCTTTCTTCTGAGGAGCTTGGAGAAGGCGTTGGAAGGGTTATTGTTATTCCAATGGAAGAAAACAATGCAAATGAAGGAGAAACTTCTCCTTTAGGTGTTTGTTAAACCAGCAAACAGTATCAGAAGGAGGAGGGCGAGTCTGTTGTCCAGATAACATTGGTGAGAACGAAGCAGAAATAGTGGCTATGGGACATAATGAAGGTATGCTCAGACTCTCTGGTAAACTGTATAATTTGTCAGAATTTAATTTTACTACAGAGCAGGCGTCTGTGTTGCTTTTGGGATTGAACTTTATTCTTTCTAAAAGAATTGACTTAAGTGGAACATTGTTGGATCTCAAAATGTTTTGTCATAAGTTAAATTTGTCCTATGTGTTTTTAGATGTTTCATTCAAAAATGCATTTTTTGTAAACCTGGCACCTATTATCATACATTGATTAACACTTTGAACATTTTTAAAGTTGTTGTGAGGAGGATATTTCGAGGGTGTCCAGTAGTAAGCCCCATAGATCATTCTATAGTCTTTCTACAGGTCAGAGAACTGCTTTGGAAGAACTGAAACAACTGAATCATTTAAGGTTTATGAAAACTGACAAGGGAGGGGTGTTGGTAGTAATGGAACAAGACAAATATGTTGCATCAATGGAAAGTATGCTGAATAATTTGAATGAGCATCTACCTGTTGAAGCTTCAGTGGTTGGTACATGTTATAGTAACATATGGACCCAATTGTATGAATTGCTTATGGATGGGTATATTTCGTCTGAAATGTATAACTTAGTAGAAAATCCTATGTTGGGGTCCTATTTGGGATCCCAAAGATACATAAGGATCTTACCAACCCCCCCTTTCTGACCTGTTGTTTTGTCCCCCTGGTGTGTGACTGAAGGGATATCCTTGGTTCTTGATTTTTTGTTTAATCCAGTGGTTCAGCAAATGAACATTTTTATTAAGGATCCATGGGATTTTTTTAAATAAATTTAGGACATTTAGTATGGAATATGGGTTCAGCTCTAATCGAAATGTTATGATTACTGTTGACATTCGTTCTTTATTTACTAATATACCCCATGATATGGGGATTGATTTTTACCAGGCAATATCTTGCAATGTTTGCTCATTTTTCAGGGAATGATGTTTATGTTTGTAATGTATAACTTGAACTTCTTCTACACAAAAACTATTTTTTGTTCAATAAAGTGGTCTACAAACAACTTAAGGGGTGGCTATGGGGTCCGCTGCTGCCCCACTTATGCTAACATAGTTCTAGGATTGTGGGAACAGAAGGTTTTGAAACCCATTATGTCTAAGCATAAAGTTATCTTTTATGCCAGATTTGTAGATGACCTGTTTTTGTCATTGAGTGGAAGAAGGAACAGGTTCTAATGATGGTTAGTGATATGAACGAACACACTGAATTTTTAAAATTTGTACTGGGTGATGTAGGCTTGGAGGTTAGGTTTTTAGATATAACCATCAGGTGGGATGTGGATTTATTGAGGATTAGTAATAAAATTTTCAGAAAAAGTACTTTTGTTAATAGTTACTTGTATTATTCTAGTAACCATCCCATCCATATGAAGAATAATATTCCTAAAGGACAGTTGATACGTGCTTACAGAATGACCTCTGATGATTTGGTTTTTGAAAAAGAGGTCACCTATATCATTGGTTTGTTTAAGGAAAGAGGGTGCAATGAAGGGGTGTTATCTAAAGTGGCAGATGAGGTTAGTTTGCATAGGAATGTAGATTTTCCCCATATTTTTAAGTATGGAATGGTTGTTAAAGAAGCAGTTGTGGCCACTAGTGCAGCCAGCAAGGTGAAGTTTGACATCTCTTGTTGTTTTGATATGTCTATTGACAGAAGTACTTTAGTTTCGGCTGTTAACAAAAACTGGAATATAGTTAAGGGTAATGCTGACCTAGTCAGACTGGTGGTTGATAAATCTAAGTTTGTTTTTAAGAACACTTTTAATTTAAAAAGGTGTTTACAAAGGGAACATTTTGGTGAGGGATTACCAAGTGTTAGTCAAAAAACTAAAAGAATGTACAAATGTGGGTTTTGTTTAGCATGTAGCTACATCCTTAAAGGCCCTTATATTGAGTTACCTCATGTTAATAGAACATTGCCTGTCAATGGAGTGTTTCACTGCAGGACAAAAGGGATAGTATATGTAGCTATTTGTTTATTTTGTAGAGAATTCTATGTTGGGATGTCCACTAGATGTTTATTTCAAAGGATCAAGGGACATCTTTATGCTATCAGGTCCAATAATGGTAATAGCCCCTTATATAGGCATACCCTAAAATGTCCTTAATATAAAAAAATGTTGTTCTCCGTCCTGGAAAAAGTACCTAGAAATATCAGGGGTGGTAATTACAAAGACCATATTGAACATAGGGAGACAATGTGGCAGCTCAGACTTGGGGTAGACACCCCGCCGGGAATGAATGATTCTATTAATATAAAGTGTTTTTTAAAGAATAGGAGGCTGAAGGTTTACAAGGAAGTCTGTTAGAAAATAATGTGTGGTTTCTTTAAATATTATTCATTTATATATATTTGTTGCACTGTTTTTATTGCTGTTTTACTGCTGTTTCTATATGCAATAATAATCGTTTAATAGGTAGATTGGGTAATTAATTGTATTAGCATATTTGATTATTTAGGTTAAGTGTGGCTAGTATATTTAAGAGACATAGTGATTCATTTTCATTTGTACTGTTGTTTGTTCTCAGGAAGTCTCTTTGTGGATGAAAGTGATATTAAAGGTTTAATTTCATTAAAATATTTTGTTTTTCATTCTTGGATCCTGCTACACTTGTCCAGCAGATTTTACAGTTAAAGCACAGCCTGCACAGGTGGCATAAAGGGATATGGAATATGGCTCAGGTAACGTGACTTCAAACAAAGGTTTGGCTGCTTGATGATGCAGGCAGACAGGATGAACGTGCACATGTGCCCATCCTGGGATGGGGGAGGTAAATGTACTAGTTCAAAGGGCACTCAGTAGTTTGATTTTGGGAATACAGCCCTGGAGTACTGGGCAAGGTGTCATCCCCTTGCAGAAATGATGGGTGGTTCAAGCTTGGTTCCCACTGCATACCGCACCATTGAGGTGTTACTAGATATACACTAGGGCATAGAGAAATATCAGTAAAACAATGCCTTAGTAGCAGTATGATCCCACCCAGGACACTTTCATCCCCCCACTGGCCAGGTTCCATTGTTGAGGCAAGTCCAGGGGAGAAGGGAGGGAATCAGTAGGCCTGGCAAACAAGGAGAAGTGGGAGATGATGGTCAGCTGTTAAAGAGCCAAAAATAGTTTTAAAACAAAAAAAAAACTTACTGCAAGCACAGTGTGTGTCTATGACAAATTACTAAATTACTCCATTGTCTTGCATACTTACTCCAGAAAACAGAACCAGG
Source organism: Protopterus annectens (assembly GCF_019279795.1). NCBI lineage: Eukaryota > Metazoa > Chordata > Ceratodontiformes > Protopteridae > Protopterus > Protopterus annectens. The sequence goes on from NC_056749.1 coordinate 158,845,549, forward strand.
TACATAGCACATTTTACCCTAGTTAACAAAGATGAAAAAACAGAAATCAAAATGCATGAAGGAATAAGGTACAGAGCCGTCATCAAGTTCCTACAATACAATTAAAGTGGTGGTCTGGCTCAACTTACAATGCCATCCGTAGTTGAATGTAAGTTGTGTGTTTCATTTCTGAAGTTTAGTAGTAACAATATTTTATATATACAAAATGAAATACATTGACTATTCATGTAGAAAAGTAACTACTGCAGTTTTATGTTTTTCAATTTAATATCTTTACATAATGTAGATAAAATGTACAGTCAGTACAAAGTGCTTGGCAAGCTATTTCATAGCCAAATTTAAATACAGGAAGGCAGAACAATTATTAAAATCAATATATTATGACATTTTCAGCATTTCTGCATGTCAGCAGTTCTACCTCATGTAGTGGAATGTGCTTGCTGGTGTACAAGAAAAAATGTAAGTAAAATTGATGTCAACTAGCATTGTGATAAATGCAAGAAGGCATTTAATCTGCATTTCCAGTTCTGTTTCGTTGGTGATACCTGGTGTACTGATCTGTACTCCACATTTAGTCCATATAAAGTAAAGTTGAACAATTAGATATTGTTTTACATAGCATTATAGTTCATACATTAGTTACCTTTCCAACCATAAAATGTTATATTGTTACAATGAATAGACTGCAGATGTGAATTTCACAGTTAAGTTTCTCAGTTTTAAAAATTTATTTTTAGTTATCTGTGTATTTCTGCTTCATGGAATTATTTTAGCATGCCTTTCACTTCACTATTAACAGGAAGCAGAGAACAATCAAATATGAGTTAATTTATTCTGTTACAGCTGTTGATAATTTAGAATGCTGTCTTAACTAGCAGAGTAATAACAATACATAAAGGAGTAATATATTGCATCTTAAATGCAAAAAGATTGTGAAAGAAATGTATTTTCATAAAAAATGCAGCAATTTACTGATTTTTCCTTTAGTTTTCCATATGTTCTAATATATCATAAAACTAAATAAATTCACATTGTGTCTTCATGTCCAGGATGTGTGGATGAAAATGTCATGTCTTTAAGAACTGAAAACTGCAGACTGGAGTAAGCATGTACCCTGTATACTTTTATGATATAGGTTGTAATATATGGAAAATTTTACTCCGAGATCAGTTTTAAAGCGAATTCATTAGTCCAGAACTACACTAAGGAAATGTGTACAAACGGAAGGCTATATTTTTATTGCAGCTTGTTCATAGCCATACCGATCAGTGTACAGATATTGAAAATCTGTCCAAAGGCAGATAAAAATAGGTCCAGCTGGACGAAAATATTAACAGCTAATTAACATAAAATGTGTATATGTAATATAACCTCTCCCACTTCCAACAGGATTGTGGGATATCACGCATTTAACACATGTAAAAAACAGTCACAAAATACACAATATAAATAGAATACTTGTTTTACTTAGACTAAGCTTTAATTATGACAGATTAGCAAAGAAACTCATTTCATTTCTTGAAATCACACATGCACACAAATTGAAAATTACACGGAGAAAAAGAAATGAAAATATGTGTGTGTGTGTGTGTGTGTGTGTGTGTGTGTGTGTGTGTGTGTGTGTGTGTGTGTGTGTGTGTGTGTGTGTGTAATTCTTGAAAGTGGACTACAAAGCCTGATGGTAAATAGACAGTGAATGACACAACACACTGCTTGAAAGCTATCATGTGTTACAATTCTTTTGCACATTCATATGATGGTCTACAGTCCTTTGCAGGAATCAGGCTGCCCCACGCCATGCAGCTGTACTTAACAAGTACTTAGCAATTAGTAAGATATGCATTTCCTATGATATGCCTTTCCTTACAGTTACCTGCATTTGCTCCTCATCTGCTGACCTCAGACTACAACCTGATTTCATGACAAAGCATATGTGCTTAGGAATAAATACAATGTAACTCCTCGAAAAAATATATTGCAGCCTTTCATGAAGTACCTGCAAGTCATTCTCTCATCTTAATGCAAAACGACTTCTAAGTATCCAGCTACCTGCTTATGAAATATTATTTTGCATCAGAAACCTTTATGTGGATAATAACATAATTTTAAAAATCTGTACAGAATTGGACTCTTTATTTTCCTTTAGTTTTTTAATTAAAGTTTCTTGAGCCAGTTCTGTAGAGCAAGCAGCAGCTTTTTTCTCATTATCGAGCCAACAGAGGAATTGTTCCATGTTCATATACATACTTCAAAGTAATGGTGCAGCCCTGATAATGAATGATTGTGCATGCATTTTTTTCAAATTATTAACTGCCTGGCAAACCTGACAGATACTTACCTCTTGAATGGACCAACTGATAAGTAAGGTAATATACAAGGCTCAGAAGGCCTGTCAACAACAGTGACACAACGTTTAATTAAAAGTGCAAAAAAGGACTCCTTCCTGTTATCCTTTCCATGTACAGACATCAGATCAGAGTTTAAAGTTTCAGCAACTGGCTGATGGCATGGAGGGTCATGGCTGGCAAAGTGGCTCAACCTGAAAGGAAATTGTATTATAAATGGGCTATTCAAAATTTCATAGCACACAGTTATTTCAATGAAAAATCCAGTATTTTCCAAGAAATTTGTAAAGCAGGGAGCAATATGAACATTTCTTATTGCAAGTGTAAAATAAAACACAAGTTTGCATAACCTGCAGTGTTGATTTCTACACAGGAAGTACATATATGTTAGTGAAAGAGCATGGGACTTGCAGAAGCAGCTTGAGTAAACTATCCGAATTATATTAAAAAAAACATAAATTGACACAAGACAATGTTGAATGCAATAATAAGAAACAAAAATGTATACAGATCTTACGTTTCAAAAGCAAAACAAAAAAGAAAGAAAAGAAAAGAAAACCTTGCCAGCCACCTGCTGCATTCTATAATATCCTGTAACTGAATTTGTGAAGATGAACACTGGTTTCATTTACATTATTGCTTTATTACTCTGTCATGTTGGTCTTCAGCCATAAGATTATCAGAGGATGCGTTTAAAATTAACATGCTTAAGTGCAGCTGGACTACATATTATATATTTGACCATTTTCTGGAAAAAGAATATTGGTTACAAAATATAATTCTTAAAATATTCTCAAAATTGTTTTTTTTTATACTGCCATTAACACACTGAATTCGAAGACGTTAATTATGTTTTGCAATCATATTGAATGGCAATGCATACACTGTTACACTCATTAATGGCTATAGCATGCACATATGTTAATTTAAATAAGTTTATTCAAGTATATATCCTGCAGGAACATGCATGTCATGTTGTCAGTATTTATTGGTGATGCTTTAACTTGTTAACTCCAACTTCCCATGTACAGACTGATGCATCTGCATCTGTGCTACATAAAAATGGATGATCATATGATTCCATTATCCATTCAGATGCTAATGCGTTCTGCATTTAAAAAAATAAAACAAGTCTGCCTCTATATACTTTTTCAAGTTTGACTATACTTGCATCTTGTATTACAGGATCACATGCACATGTAATAAATCATAAGAATATTAACAGTCCACTGTGTTTTTATGTTTAACTAAAAAACTCTAAATAGTACATATTTTAGAGTCTTTGTACAACTGGCACTTAGATGACTCTTTAATAACAATCCTGTAGCTTTCTGAAGTCTTGGAATTTTAATGAAAACAGGTTGCATCTTATGGCAACAGATCTAGAACACTGTGCCTCTTATACAGGATGATCATCTTTGATCAAATAATGGCAGTTACTTGAATTCATCTGCCCACCTAAAGTTTGGCCCTGGTAGCATCTCTGCACATATTCAGATAATGCTGCTGATTAAATGTGCATGCTATCCCCTTGCAACAGAGTAGACAATCTTGCAGACCTGCAGAAAACAATGTCGCTACATGGCTTTTTGCTTTTTCCATTGAAGATTCTGACTTTCAGAGGTTGTGCCAAAATGGAATGGAATATTGTACTTCTCTGGAGATGTCCTTTCAGCTAGATTGTTCCTATATTTGAACAGACTAAGTTGTGGGTATTTTCCTTCTGCCCTGACCATGTTGAGTGATAACCTAGCAATTTGATCATCATTTTGGACAATTCATTGCTCTAAGGGTACAGTTTGCTTGTGATACAGGTTAAACACAAATTTTCTTAAAAACTGACTTTTAAATCTAAGCAATGAACAATGACAGATGCATTTTTTAATGAATGCATTAGCTAGAGAGCAACAATGCTTTGAAATGATGCAGAAGTACTTGTTTAATAGAAGAGTATAGAAGAGGGAGCAGATCAACAAAAATACTCAGAAAGATAGACGTGATAAAAGCAATGCACAGTATTATAATGGATACAGATTTATCATGCACTATTGCAAATAATCTAAAAATATCAGCACAGGCAGAAAAACTTAGAAGATACACAAAAATATATAAAGGCAAAGTAGAAAATAAGCAATTTATTCATGACCCAAACAGTTTTATAGAGAATTGGGGAAACAAGGTAAAAGGAATTGAAAGATCACCAAAAAAAGAAGAAATAGATACATTTTGGAGAAGTATTTATGGAGATCCTGTGGAACATATCAAAGATGCTAAATGGATAGAAGTAAAAGAAGAAAGAAGTTCAAAGGTACAGGATATGAAATGGAATAAAATAACAGCCAGAGAGATTGAAACAAAGTTGAGAGAAGCCTCTACTGGAAAATTCCAAGCCCAGATGCAGTATCTAGCTTCTGGTTAAAAGTATTAACATCCTTGCATGAAGATTTAGCCATGAGTAAGAATTATTTATATGCACATCCCAAGCAGATGCCAACCTGGCTAACAGGAAAAACAATGCCCCTACCTAAGCGTGAACCTGAATGCTAGCCTAAAAATTATAGACCAATAACTTGCCTTTCGACAACATATAAACTATACACTGGAATTGATGCTGGCAGAGTTTATAGTCATTTAGAAGTAAACTCAATTATGGCAATAGAATAAAAGGACAATAAAACAAAGTCATATGGAACAAAGGATCATTTATTGTTAAATAAAGTCATAGTGGAGAAGTGTAAAAAGGGGAAGAAGTATGGCATGGATTAACTACAAAAATGCACTTGAGAATATCCCACATTCGTGGATAAAAGAGTGCTTAAAAATGTATAAGATACACCCTACACTGACAAATTACATCACAGTGACCATAAAGCAATGGTGGCAAATCACTTTGCAGCCAAGCCATGATAAAGGGCAAATTACTCTTCCAAGTATAAAAATCAAGTGAGGGATATTCAAGGGTGACTCTCTGTCACCATTGCTCTTCTGCCTTGCCATTAACCCATTTAGCTGTCTGCTTAACAGATTAGGTCATGGCTATATCCCAGAAAGCAACATCTTCTCTTTTTCAATGATTTAAAACTGTATAGCTCATCAAATAAGGAACTGAAAGCACAACTGCAGGTAGTCAAACTTTTTCAGATGATGACAGAATGTCATTTGGTGTTGATAAATGTGCAAAAGCAACCTTTACAGCAGGAAAGCTGTAGCACCAAGAAAACATCAGTTTGAGACAAGAATGTGATATAAAAGAACTTGATCAAGATGGAGTGTATACATATTTGGGAACTCATGAACAATCAACCATATAACATGAACAAATATGAATAAAAACTAGTAAGCAATATTTTAAAAGACTTAAACTAAATCTGAAAACAGTGTTGACATCTAGAAACAAAATTCAAGCTATAAACTGATTTGCTCTTCCTGTCCTAACTTACAGTTTTGGAGTGACTGTGTGGCCCCAAAAGGTGTTGGATAAATTAGAGAGGAAAACAAGAAGGATGCTTCATACACATCAAATGTTTTATAAAAGTCAGTGCATACCAAAATTATATATTCCTTGTTCCGAAGGAGGTATGGGCCTCCTTCAAAGTGATTACATGCAAAGATCAGCAGTCATGGGACTGCACATATATCTGCTGATCTCACAAGTCCGAAACATAAAAACATCAGGCATCAAATAAATGTTCCAAAAAATAAAAGAAAGAATATAAGGTGGAGGATCAGATGAAAAGGCAAGAAATGTGAAGAATGCATAAATATAGTTGCAAGTACAGAAAACTCCTGGAAGAACCTCATGTTGATCAGGATCGAACACAGGAATGGCTAACGAGAGGTGAATTCAAACCAAAGGATGATAGGTTAAAATTGGTGGCACAAGAAAGTAGCCCGCATACACATTGGTCTACAAAGTCCATTAAACTTGTGGGAAAAACAGACAAATGAAGGTTTTGTAAAACAGAACTGGAAACACTTGCACACCTTTTTGCTGGTTGTGACATATTAATAGCAGAAGGACTGTATACTGAAAGGTATACTGAAAGGTATAATAATGTGGCAAGATTGTTGCCCTGGGGTTTGTACAAACATTATAATATTGAAGTAGCTGAAAAACATTGAAAATATGAGACACAAAGCATCATAGAAAATAACGAAGCCTACGTCACATGGGATTACCCATTACCAACAGTTGAAAACATAGTTGCTAGAAAACCAGATATAGTAGTCCTTGAAAAGAAGACAAAAGTAGCATTGATCATTGAAATTACTACTACTACAGTGTCTTTCGTACAGAGAGACACAAATGCATAAAATACCAGGATTCACAGGCAGAAACGAGAGGAACATAGAAGAAAGATACCCCGACAGTTCCAATAGTAGTAGGAGCAATGGGTGTTATGAAAATGAATCTACAATCGTATTTAAATAACTATGCAAAAGCTCTAAGAACCACAACTGGTACACTTGAGCTCGTTTTTTATTGTCGAACATGCTCGTTATTTATTGTTGCACACTTGAGCTATCATATTTAGATATGTTACCAATACATATAACCCCATACGAAATGCAGAAGGATTTATTACTAGGCACATTGCAGATGCTGCGAAGAGCACTTTTGGCTAACATTAAAGACTGAAAGAATACTAATTTCAAGAACTTTAATCGTACTTTGACTTAGGAATAGGTTCCATTCCCGTCATTGTATTAAGAAACCCAAAAGACCTGGATAATGGGGACGAGAAACAGGCTACAGATATGGTTACTTATTTTAACAATACAACCCAGTTTTTTACATTCACATTTACTTTCAGCACTGAATCAATAGCCTGTTTGGATGTTAACCTCAGGAAAGACATCATTACCAACAGTTATTGTGCACGTATTTTCCAGAAGGACACATATTCCAACACATTCCTTCACTTTACTAGTTGCCATCCATTACATCAAAAATGCTCAGTAGTCAAGGGGCTAGTAAGAGCTGCCTCGATGGTGACCAGTGATGATGAATTTGTGTTGGAATGCAATAACCTGAGGAACATGTTTAGGATAAGATGTTATCCAGAACAACTAATCAATTAATTAATTAGAGAAGTCCAGGATAAAAGGGATGGTGGTTTTTACAAAGCAATTTTGAGCATTAAGGGTACGATAGGAGGTAACAATGTGGGTGACATGAGTATGGTACAATGTGGGTGACATGAGTATGGTACCAAGGATGAGAGAATACAGTACTACAGCCCTGATTACTAGATATAGTGTCAATGCTCCAGCTTTATTACTTCCTTATTAACAAAAATTGGTCATTAATTTTGAATGACAATGTTCTCAGGCATAAATTCTATGAAGCAACAAGAATAGTGTTCCAACGAGGGCAAAACGTGAAAAATATATTACAATACAAGGTAAAAGGTGTAAGTACACGAACAGGTATGGGTAAATGTAATATGTGTAACTTTTGCAAACACATGCAGGTTGGCCAATACTTCACATTGAGGGAACAGAAATATTTGACCAAACATAAGTTCAACTGTCAGAGTAGAGCAGTAGTTTACATGGCTCAGTGCCAACACTGTCCAGCTTTCTATATTGGAAAAACAGACCACAAATTAAGGGAAAGAGTATATGAGCATTTATATTACATTTCCCAAATGAAAAAAGAAAGTGCACTAGCTAGACACATTGAAGCATTTCGAGATCATACATTCAAATTTAGGGCTATTGACTGTGTGAATTCAAATGGAAGAGGTGGTCCCGATTCATTAATGTTGGAGAAACTTGAATTGAGGTGGCAGCTTCGTGCAGACACCTGTCATTTTCCAGGATTGAATGAAGTGTATTCTATCCTGCTTATTCTTAAACTGAAAAATCTAGAGAGGTAGACTCATGAAAGGTGTAAGTGAGTCCATACCCACTGACTGTAAGGTGCTGTCATGTGGACAGAATGGGTCAGGATAAATTATTTTAATATTTTAATTTTCATCAGAATGAAGACATTAAAAATAAAAATATACATGAAATAAATAATGTTGATTATGAATTTTAGGCTAAATATTTTAGTAAGAGTATATTTAAGGCATTACTTGTAAAATATTGAAATAAATGTTATAGTTAATAATATGTGGATGTTATAGGGAAGGGTGTCTTTAAATGAAGGTATGTGTTAGGTGTCACTTGTGGGTGACCAGTGGAGTAATTTCCTAGCTTTTTTTATCCAGTTTGTGTTTTTCTTGGCTTTTCTGGTGTTTTTATATATATATATATATATATATATATATATATATATATATATATATATATATATATATATATATATATACACACACACACACACACACACATATATATATATATATATATATATATATATTGGTATACATTGTTCCTCTATACTTTACTCTCATTAGAGCAGTCATCAGGTACAATTCACCCTTTAATATGTACCTGACCAGGCACTTGCAATATCTTGAGAAATCACAGAGACTCACAAAAAGAATACAGGGAGTAAACAAGTTGTGTGTGGACTATCTCAATGCCCTGTCTTGGTACTTGGTCTCCTACAGACTGTTGCATGCCAATCTATGCATAGCGTAGAAAGCGTCCTCTGCTGACACACTGATGGATTTGTTGCACATCCAGAAGAACAAGTAGCATCAGAAATACCCATAGTAAGGACCTAAACTTCATCTGTAACATAAACAGGACATGATGTAAGGACAAGAATTTGTCTCAAAGATTACCCATTCCATGGAGCAGGTTTCCTATTCATGGGAAGAAAAGTGCTTCCCTAACTCTATTCAAATGTAACATGGACCAATGGATGGGAAATCACAAATTTACTCCTGTTTTGGCACCTGTATCTCTACTGGACAGAGGAAGACTATGAATGTGTGATGTGTGCAAGCCTATATCATAACCATAAAACTCCTTGTAATATTGGTGCATGTCAGCAATATTCTGTTAAATTTGGAGTAAGCTTGGCAAGGCTTAAAATGGCTCTTTGAGCAATATCCTTGTAACCACCTATGAACCTGTAATAACCCAAGTTCATTTAGCAGCTTGGGTGCTGGAAGAGCTGGGGATAGTGAGAGTGAGTGGCTTATGCCAACTTGCCCTTCATTTGGGGAAAGACATGGTGAACTCATTCAGCCAAATCCACCTGTGCAAGTAGAGGTCTGCATGATTAAAGTGTCTATAGGATTGGAGGACATGGGATCGACGGCTGAAATTGGTGAAAATAATCTTGTAGGTATGCATGTGTGTGGGAATACACACCTGCCAGAGAAGAACATGCAAGGTTTCTGGAGTGACACATTGGCTCACATCAGCCACCAAGGGGCAAGGTTAGGAATGTAATCACAAAACCCCTTAAGGTTGATTGTATGACTGCCTCCAAAGGTGGATGGGCTGATGGTCAGCAAACAGTGAGGAAGAAAAATATGTGAAAAAAAAATAAGCATCCTCCTTACAGGAAGGCCATGTTTCTTCTGAAATATTGTCCACCAATCTCCATCACGTAACCAAGGAATGAATAACAAACATGCACATCCTATAACTTGAACTGCCAACTTCTGCATTACTGCATTATTATTTCTTTTTTCCAATTTTATTTATTTATTTTATTTTATTTTATTTTACATTTGTTGACCGGGCTAGTCTAGCTGGATATATGTCCATTTTCAGTAGAGGCCCGGGGAGAAAAGCTCCAAGAGTTATAAAATACTAAAAACAGAGATTGACAATACAAATACAAGGATTTTACATCAGGACTAGTTAATACATGTATTATATAAACATAATCAGAGCAAAAACATAAGTATAATAAGCAAATGATTTTAAAAGATTTTTTTTTTATCAAAAGAGAATAAACATATGACTGTGTACAATATTTTATAAAGGGGGAGCTACGAGGAATATAGACAAAGATAAATGCAGGAATTATAGGGAAAGAAAGGTTAAAGAGGTAGAAGTAGAGTTAAGCTGGGTAGGTGCAGGAGCACAGCCAGTGTTTATTAAGATGAATTTTCAGCTGTTTCTTAAAATGTGGGAGAGAAGACAAAGTTAAGATATCAGAAGGTAATTTGTTCCACATTTTTCCAACAGAATTGGAAAAGAGACAGTCACCTGCAGAGTTATTGGGTTTGGTTGAATTAATCAGTAGTTTATTGGAAGAGCATAGATGTTTCAGATTATTGTATGATGAAATGAGGTTAGAGAGTATAGGTGTTTTAGTTGGTTGGTATAGTATCTTATGAGCTATTAAGAGCTGTTGAAGTATGAGTTGGTTCTGAAGTTCAAGCCAACCTAGTTTTCTTACGTTTAGGCAGTGGTGAATTCTAAATGGGGATCCTGCTGCAAATCGAGCAATGTTATGGTAAGATATTGTTAGTTTCTTGAGGTTATTTTTGGAGAGATTAGTGTATATGGGGGAAGCATATAAAAGAGTAGAGATAATGTGAGATCTGGCTAAGGTTGAGGAAGGGTTTAATTCTGTAAAGGGATCCAATTTTTTTATTAACTATTTTTATTGTGTTGTTGATGTGAGTCTCAAAGTTGAGATTATTGTCAATAGTTATACCTAAAAGTTTAGTGGATGAAACTGGTGAGATGAGAGTACTATCAGTGGAAGTAAGAGTGAGGTTTAGTGGGGTAGATCTACGGGATGGTAAAAATAATAGCAGTTTTGTTTTCTTGGGGTTGAGTAGTAGGCAACGATCGGAGAACCATTGTTCAACAGTGGTAAAAGCTTTTTGGGTTATTAACTGTAGTTCAGTTTGAGACTTAGCAGTGCAGATAATAGTAGAATTGTCTGCATATTGTATACAGGTGGTATATGGGATAGCTGATTGGAGGTCATTAATAAAGATGGAAAATAGAAGGGGGCCTAAGATAGAGCCTTGTGGTACACCTAAAGAGATGGGGAGGAGATTGGATAGTGCATTTTTCCAGAGACTGCCTGTTGCCGGTTTTCTAAGTAAGACATGAACCAAGTTAAGGAAGGAAGGTCAAGTGAGAGAGATTTTAGTATGTGCAGAAGAAGTTTATGGTTAACCATGTCGAAAGCTTTAGATAAGTCAATGAAGACTGATGATGATAGATTATTATTATTACGGTTATAGTTGATTGAGTTGGTAAAGGAGAGTAGAGCTGTGGTAGTACTATGGGAAGGTCTGAATCCATGCTGACAGCAAGTAGGTTGTTGTGCAGAAGGTGATTAAGAAGTTGCTTATGGATACATTTTTCCATGATTTTAGCTATAGGTGATAGGAGTGCTATGGGACGAAAGTTAGAGAAGTCATTTGACTTACCTCCTTTGTGTAGAGGGATGATGTGTGATATCTTCCAGATAGAGGGAAAAAGTCCTTTTATGGATCTATTTATCAGAATAGAGATGGTGTAGGCAATGGCTTTGGCTCCTATTTGCAAGAATTCTGCAAGAAGTTTATCTGCAGAAGGAGTGGTAGGTTTTAGTTTTTGGAGCAGTGATAAGATAAAGGAGGTAGATACAGGTTGTAAGTGAAGTGAAGGAGGTAGATTTAAAGTAGGTGAGAGTAGCTTGGAGGTGTCGGGTGTTAGGTGACTAGCAAGAGTTTGAATAATATTAGTAAAGAAGGAATTAAAGTCATTGGCTGTTTGCATGGGGTTCTCTGGGTTACAGTCCTGAGGGTTAGGTGTTATGGATTGGCCTGGGGATAAAAGATTATTAATACTGGACCAAAATCTTTTTGGTTCCTTTTTGGAGGTTTGTTGTAATTGAAGGTAATAATTCTTTTTGTCTATTAGGATGTTTTTTTTTGTACTATTTCTAAGTTCTCGGAAGTTTTGGTGGTCAGTTGGATTCTTTGTGGTACGCCATTTGGTCCAAGATTTGTTTCTGAGGATGATTTTTTGCTTAGTATTGTTGGTCAGCCAGGGTGCTGCTTTAGCTTTGGTTCTAATAGTGCGACTAGGAGCATAATGGTCAAGGATAGATAAGAATGTTGAATTAAAGAATTCTACTGCTTCATTAAGAGGGAGATATTTTAGTGGGGACCAATTACATTGTAATAATTCAGCTAGAAAATCTTCAGAGTTAAAATGCTTTTTTGAACGTAGTGTTCTGTATATGGTCGGTAAATTTAGGATGGTTTTATGCCTAATGACATAAGTAGGTGAGTGGTCACTTAGATTGTCTGGGAAAGTACCTGATTGGTAGGTTTGTTGAGGAGTATTAGTAAGAATCCAGTCTAAGATGGTATCATTTTTGTTGGTTTTATTTATTCTAGTAGGACTGTTTATGAGTTGGGTAAAGCCATGGAGGTTTATATGGGAGGTAGGATTATTACTATTACAGGAATACCAATCGATGTTGAAATCGCCTAGGAGTAGTGTTTCTTGAGGGAAGTAGTTATAGAGTGAACTTAGAATGCATTCAAGTGTGTTAATGTTATTTCCTGGGGGAAGGTAAACACAAATGATATTTATGGCCTTAGTAGAGTTGATTTGAAGTTTCGAGCTGAGTATTTCTGCATGATTATCAAGGCAAAGAGTCTGATCTATAATACTAATTTGGATTTGTGCTTTATAGAGAATTGCAACCCCTCCACCCTTTTTTGTAGTGCGATCAAGTCTAATGATATTGTATCCGGGTGGGGTAATTTTGTTGTCTTTAATGGAGGGCTTTAGCCATGTTTCAGTTAAGCATAAAATATCAAATTGATATGTTTCTGGAAGGGCATGAACCTGAGTAGTTTTGTTACAAATACTTCGTATATTTAGATGGGCTATAGAGAGAGAGTTGGTAGGTTTGGTGGATGATAGAAAACTAGGTTTGCCATGTTTTTTGTGGTTGTTAGAATTGGTATGATGTGGGCCAGGGTTGGGATTAATATCTCCGTCCAGCAGTAAGTGGAGGAATATGAAGTCTCTTGGCAGGAGTGGTTTGTGAAAGTTATCTGTTAGTTTCTTAGATTTTGGTTTGTTTAACTTAAAATATTCAAGTCTGTGGAATTTGGCTAGTAGGTAATTGGGTTGAGTAGTGACATTTGAGAAGGTAGGAGAGAAAGTACATATAGGTGTAGAGGTACGTTTGGATGAAAAAGGAATGGTAGAGTGAAGTGGGTATTCGTAAGAGGTTAAGAGGTAAGAAGTAACAAGACAGGAAAGAAGTGATAAACAGATAAGAAGTTTTAGTTGAGGAAGGATTGATGTTCTGTGCATTTTAAAAGTTAGGGAGATGCACAAGGAATAGAAAGGAAGGTTGTAGTTCTAGAAGCTGAGAAGTAGTTTGAGCTTAGGTAAATAGGGTAGGAGTTGGTTAGTTAATTAGTGAGTATGATGTTCAGTAGAAGGGGTGGAGTGAGTGCAAGAAAGGTACTTATCTGATTGGGTAGGTAAGATAGGGGGTGTGGTCAATAGTACTATAAAGGTAGGAGCACTGGGGGCGGGTGAGAATTGGGGGCAGGGTAGGGGAGCAGAGTGAGCCCGCAGGGTGAACGGAGCGGGTAGAAACAGGTAAGAAGCAGCTGGTAAGAAGCAGTGTGGGAGAAAAAACAATCAGCAGTGCAGGCTTCAGAAGGTACATTTTCTAAATCTTAAGTAGATAAAAGCAGTGAAGAAAGAGCCTAGAGATGGTAGAAAAAGAAAGAAGAGTACAAGATATAGTTGGAGGAGCTAGAGAAAAATAGGTCTGGGCTAACAGAAAAGATAAGGTAAGTAGAAAAGACTCAGGAGGCTAAAGGGTACAGATAGGACTGGGAACTAGGGTGCCCCCTAGTGGCCAGGTCTATAATTACAGGTGGCTCTATGAGGGAGGCAGCTGTGTGAAGCCAGGAGAGGGGTGAAAGCTGGGGTGGAAGTTGCGTGAACTTACTAGAGAAAGAAGGGGTGTTAGAAAATTGCAGGGGGGGTAGAGGCTGCTGGTGACCAGACTCTGAACGTGCTTAGGCCCTGTAGTAATGGTACAGCGGAGGAGAAGCTATCTGGCAGTAGTTAGACAGCAAACATACTTTTCTAGTTTCCTTGAATGGGGATGCTGGGAGTCTAATGCAGAAGGTAAACTCCACTGTAGTTTGGAGAGGGTCCTTTGGTTCCTGTAGTCAAGTGTTGGAGGCACAGGAAGAGCAGGGAAAGCTTAAGTAGAAAAGGAGACAAGGTGGGAGAGAAAAATCAAAGTTAGCACAGGTTTAGGCTAGTGTGGATACAAATTGCACATGATATAGACAAAGACTATATATGGTTAGTATCAATGCAGTTACATTTACTCTGCATTCATTATTAGCAATTAAGCATCTTGTATTATGTTCAATACGGGTGTCAGAAGGGCTACTTATGGTGATCACTATGAGAGAGCCGTAGTTACAGGGCCACTTCTTGGCTTGAATGTCAGAAATGTAAATGTAGATGGAATAGTAGGGATAGTCTTCTGATTAAAAGTAGTGGGGCATTGTCAAGTTTGAGAGCTAATTACAGGCTTGACAAAGGATGAATAGTGGTGCAGGGAAGCTTACAGCTGGTTTTGGTAGAGTGGCGTTCTAATTAAGTAGCCAGAAGCTACTTAAAGGGTTCTAAAATGTCTTCACAGCTCCATAATGAGGTAGGAAAGCAAAGCAGCAGATTGTTATAAGAGGAAGTTCAAGTGTCCTCGCTTAGCCGCCATGTGTAAGGTGCAGTACTCAGTACACACAAGAGCCAAAAAAAAACACTCAAGGGAGCAGTGGTAAATGATGAACCACCCAAGAGAGGTGCCACTAGGGGTACCAGAGTAGCTATAGCTGATTGCCAGCACTTTCAAGAAATAAGCAGTAAGGTTAGGGGACTAGTTGAATTGTACCCAGCAGTGAAGTGAAATAAGTTGCACGCTGCACTAGCTCAAGGGAAAAAAGTTGTCGCTGAGTTTGAACAGGAATGTGTTCAGCGACGGCAGACATTGAATAGTTAACATTAGGGGATAGGTTTAATCTGTACCATATGGAGGCGCTTTGCTTCAAAAGGCATAAAATATGCAATGCAACTAAGAGTAGTTATATTAAAAGCTGTGGACCATATCAGGCCTTCAAAGTGGTATTTTATTATTCTCCATGCATTGAGTATTAAGCAGTATGGGGGTATCTTCTTGGTGCTAAAAAGTCTGAAATTATGGCTAAATAATAAGCATGTGTGATAGCCAGTATCTGGTTCCCCTGACCATTATGTGGTCATTTTGAATTAGTATGACACAAATATTAGATAAAAGGGCTTACTGTGAGTTCATTTTCTTCAACAAAGTTTGTGTGTGTAGGTTTTTCACTATATGTGTGTGGATTTAAATTTGTATGACAAGGGCAGAGTCAGAGAGAGAGAGTCAGGATGTATGTGTGTGCGCGTGGCTTTCAATTAGTATAACAAGGGGCACTCAACATTTTAGTCAGACTGCGCGTGTGTGTGGATTTGAATTATTATGAAAAGGAGCAGAGTTAGTGTGCGTGTGTGTGTGTACATTTGCATTATGTGTTGAGATATAGAGATATATATGTAGACACATATAGATTGATGGATGAATATAGATATAGCTTGGTAGAAAGACACATCTGTGTGATTGTGTGTGCATGCTTGTGTGAGTGAGTGTGCATGTGTGTGGGACATTTTTAATATTCTTCTGACCAAACCGTGTTTTGTTTTGTCTTTTAACTGATGTCTTCCACAGGCCTAACTGTTGTTGAGTAAAGGTAGTATGTAGGAATTGCCCAGCTCTGTCAGGCTATACAATTTATTTTTTAGAAGATGTCAAGACAAAATAAACAATAGGGAACAATACAAACAAATTTTTATAGGTTCATAGGTTGGTACTGGGCTATCTGCCCGAAGGCATATATTAGCCCAGCCACATTGTGCGTTATTCACCGCCCCTTTAAGAGTTCCCTAGACCCTTGTACTAGCAGCTAGTACCCTTGGCCCCTATCTATAGTGCTGTTGGTGTGATCCCTGGTGTGAACTTTCTGTTACCCATCCACTCATCAAGGTTCCTCTTGAAGAGTGATAGTGAGGGGCTCTGTCTTATATAGATCGGGACCCTGTTCCATAGTAAGGGAAGTCTCTGCGAAGGGAATCTATCCCTCCAGCATGTTCTATTCATTGTTGTGTTGAGGTTTATATCCCTAGAGCATGTAGCTCGAGTAAATTTGTTTTTGCTAAGATGGAGCATGTTCAACAATTCTGGGTTGGACATGGCTCTGTACGTTAGACAGAGATCGCCTCTGAGAAAGCGGTATGCAACAGAGAAAACAGTCTTAGCTTTTTCAATCGTGCTGCATAGGGCAACTGTTTGAGGCCAGTAATCCTCTTGGTTAGGTACCTTTGTGGTCTCTCCAGCTGCTGGAGATGTCTAGCCAGGTACATTCCAATTGGTGCATTGTACTCAATAATGGGTCTGATGAGGAAAGAGTAGAGGGGCACCATTACATCCTTAGATCTTGATGCGAACCATTTCATGATCAGATGGGTCACATAGAAGGATTTTCTAATGACTTTGGCAACATGGTTATCAAAGGAAAGCTGACAATCTACTTGGGTCCCTAGATCCCTTATTTCTTCTTCAGATTTCAGGGGATTACCTCCTATGTTGTAGTTTGTGGGTACTCTGTTTTTTCCAAAGGGGATTACTACGCATTTTTTTGCATTTAGCTTGAGACCATGGCTTTGACACCATGCATCAGTCTCATTTAGGCCCTTCTGGAGGATCTTCATGTCGGACGGAGACTCTATTATAGCACCCAGTTTGCAGCCGTCTGCAAACTTAGTCAGTCACAGCCCTTCCGTGCTTGCCTGTACTTCTGAGAAGTATATGCCAAACAGGAGGGGCCCCAGGACAGAGCCCTAAGGCACACCACTCGTTACTGGTCTGGATTCAGACATAGATCCCACTACTCTTACTTTATGGGATCTGTCTGAGAGCCAGTTTGCAATCCATCTTGTGATGCAAGAGTTTATGCCCAGGCTGGTGAGCTTATCAATAATACCTGAATGGGGAATGGTGTCAAATGCTTTAGCAAGGTCAAGGTAAGCCATGTGTACCTCCTTTCCCTTATCTATAGCCTGAGTAACTTTCTCAAAGAACTCCACCAGGTTCAGGAGGCATAATCTGCCCTTGACGAAGCTGAACTGTGTGGGGTCCAGCGACTGGAGGTTCCCAGTCTCTCCATTTATGAGTTCCATAATGATTTGCTCCATAGCCTTACAGATCAGACTGGTCAGGCTTATTAGTTGGTAGTTCTCAGGGTCAGTTGTGGCCCCACCCTTGTGTAGCGAAACCACCATTGCCATGTGCCATTCTATGGGCACATATCCTGTGGAGAGGCTGAGACTGAACAGGGTATTAAGATGCGGGGTTAATTCCTTTTGGAGCTCGCGTATGACACAGCCTGGGACACCATCTGGTCCCATGGAGGCAGTGTTTTGTGGGTACTCTGTTTTTTCCAAAATGCTGATCAGGGATGATTTTTCTACTTGAGATATCTGAAAAGCAAAGCTTAGAGGCATATGAACATAAAACATAAAATAACTACAAGCTGTAGACTTTAGATAGAGCCTTGTTAACCAATGTATCAGTAATAATTGGACTTACACAATCCTCTAGAATGGTAATAGGCCCTGTAGGTGGTAGTGGTGGGGGGGGGGGGGGGTTTGCACTGAACCTGTCAGACAAGATGTTGGCAATGTCAGAGGGGTCAGTGTATTTTGTTCCATTTTGTACTAGCTCAGAACAGACCTGAGCGTTGTCATTTAGGTTTTTGACGTAACCATAGAAGGCCTTATGGTTATCCTTGGCAACTTTCTTTTCAAAATTAGCTTTAGTTGACTTGATGAGGGCCCTCAATTTCTTACTAATGCTGATCATGGATGATTTTTCTACTTGAGATATCTGAAAAGCAAAGCTTAGAGGCATATGAACATTTCATTAGTCAAGGATATATTGTTATGTATTTCATAACCTGGGAAGACAAGCCAGATGCATTATTGTTTTAAACTGGTAAAATATTGAGATTTCTCCTAACTAACTTGTATACGCTGTCCTTAAAAATAAAATAACTACAAGCTGTAGACAATGTTGTTGGGTCTTACTCCACTATTAAATCATCAAAAATGAGTCATTGGATCTTTGAGTGGGCTTTGTATGCCTTGTGTCAAAGAAACAACACAGACTAAGGCAATTTGTGTTAGAAAATAGATTAATTCATTCATTAGTTTATTTGTTCATTCAGTCAGTCTCGGTCATTGTAGAGTCAAAACTGGTGTAAGGCAGAAATTAATTCTGGCACGATTCCAGTTTATGCAGAACATGCACACAAGCTTGTAAGAATGTTTTATGATCATCAACGTACCTATGATACGTCTTCAGAATGTAGGAGAACCTCTACCAGTACAACACAGAAAGGTTATGCACACTGCACAGAAACCATCCTGGCTAGTGAATAAAACAGAGACGCAAGTACTGGGAGGCAACACCTCTCACTGCTGCAACACTGTGTCACCCAGAAAAGTTATCTGAAGTGCATTGTATAAATGCATATCTAGATTTTATGTATAGATCAGCTATGATGAAATGATATGTTTATTTTATTGCCACATTTCTGGAATTACATAAGTTAAGGAATACATAGTATCAAACTTTATATTTTTAAAGCACACTGTATTTTTTTCTCAATGTCATTAGGTGCTGACCACAGAGAAAGATCCAGGCACAACAGATGGAAACTCAAGCATAGCAAAATCATTTTGTATTTTTAAAACAAAAACAACATGAAAGGTCTTGTCCAGAAATCCAGTCTAGAAGGTTACCAAACATTTAACAACAGCATCCATCCAGTTGAACATGTGAATGCTGAACAAACAGCAAACTATGCTAATATTTAAAATTTGGAAATGGCTTACTGTTTTAATATCTGACTGACTATAGCATGAAGGTTAGATATACACATTGATTTGTGCATCTAAATGCTTTTGAAATTTAGATTTTTTTTTAAATGTCACTCTCTAAGTCACTTGCCTCAGACTACACACACACACACATATATATATATATATATATATATATATATATATATATATATATATATATATATATATATATATATATATATATTCATACAGTACCTTAGCTCTTTGCTACATTTTGCAAACAGCATCCAAATCAGTGTGCCCTGAAATTTTAAATTTCTTGACGTCAAGTACTAATGACAATATTTGTTATATCTTGTCAGTAATTTTTGAACATTAATAAATAGCTTTACCACTTTCTTATATATGTTTATATTTTGGTCTTGTATCTGGAAAACAGACAAAAGAGGCATTGCTATGCAAGTTCTATAGATGATACACCTTGCTTAGTCTGCTGTTCACAGAGATGTTAAAGTGGTAAATCTAGTAGTGGCGGTAAGTCTACCATTTGTATCAAAGTTAGATTAGTAGCATTTATTTAATAGTACAGTGTTTGTTTAACCAGGGAATGTTGCTCTGTTCAATTTTTCCATTGTGATGTACATATAAGATCTATTTTCATATTCATTCAGTTTCACCCCTTGATAAGTCCATTACATATTACACAGTTTTTACAAGTCTTTGCCAGCATCTCCATGTAACTTAAGTTGGTCATTATTTCAGTCTTATAATGACTCGTAGCTTTTGAACTGACTAGGTCCTTTGTCCTCTTTTATTGGCAACTACAGCTTTTAAATCATAGAAAGCAATGAATAAACAATTTTATTGTACTTGCTAGGTATAGAATAGACTTTTGCCTATCTTTCAGGAGGTATACTGTATATGTGCTGAATACAGTCTTTAATGCCATTATGTTATTTTGAGTGGCATTTTGTACAGCCAATCCTATTAACTTATTCGATGCACAAACTAGTTTACATTTAAAGTCTATAATCTGAAATATCAATACAGCTGATTCAATACAATTAACTGCAGCACATCTTGCATCAGTTGCACACAGTACTGCCAATATCCTATGCTTACCGAATCAGTCTTTATCTGAGAGTAGGATATGCTATTCATTTTGTTTGTTTTACCATGGTATGCTGATAATTACAGCTTGTTTTGATTTGTTATGGCTGTATGCTTGTGCATAGGCTAGAAATTAACCTTGGTATTGGTATACATAAAATTAATAACTGATGTAATTTGCAAGGGTAACGTACAACACATATCACATAGTCGAACTTTTACAAATTCAAACCTCATATGGTAGAGACCATAAGTTCGAATGTGTAAAACTTCGAGTGTTTGAATGTAAATCTCCATAAGTGGAGGTTCCCATTTTGTTCAATAGGGTGCGATCTCAGAGTTGGTATATTTAAGTAGTGGCAGGTGTGGTGGCAGTGTGTACACTGCTTAAAACAGTTCATTTCGTTTTCCATTGTTTTTTTTTTTTTTTATCCATAATCGAAGTTTTGTAACTTCAAACATAATGGTTCAAACATTACGTGTTCAAAGTTATAAGACTTCGTCTTCGTGATATAGACCCCACATATCAGTGTATATACAAACACACTGGATTAGCATATTGTAAATTGCTGTGTCTGGTTTTATTGACATGACCAGCATTTTTTTACATGATTGAGACAACAAATCAAAACACCAGACAAACTTTTGATATTGCTTATGTCTAGAGATGTCTATGGTTGCCTGATTTAGTACATAATTGATAATACTAATCATTTCATGTACATTTTTACTTTTTTGCACCTAGAATCAGTTGAAATTTATATATGTCAAGAATTACATTGTGTGCACGGATTTACTTTTTATATTTGCATGAAAATGCTGTTATGTTTTGATAATATTGACACCCTTTTATATGATAATCAGTTTAGTCCATTCATTTACAATATTTCATTTTAATCCTAGACATATTCAAGTTATTTAAAAAAGGATAACTACCTTGCTAACGTGTGTACTAGTTGCATAAAAGCAATATGCAACATGAACAAATTAATAAAGTTGCATATATAAACATTTCTGGGGAAATATTTTGCCACTGAAGAAAAACATAAGGCCAAATTGAAAAAGTCTGTGCAAATGGCATTAACAGAATAGTGCTATAAGTGATTTCTTAGTCCAGTAGTTAGCATTTTGTTGATATAACTTTAAACTTTTACTTGACAAATTTGTTTGCTTGGTCCAATTTTGCATGTTGTCTTTTTTAACTTATGAAGAAATAAACATATGAGAAAGTTACCATTAAATAAATGATTTATCTTCTAAAATATGCTCCATAATTTTATAATAGCAAAACTTATCTCGCAGCATAGGTATTGGTTTAGCACAGATGGTGGAACATTGATTTTAATTTACTTTGAAAGGTTTTAAAATCTGATGTGCTTGTGAACACTTTCTATCACATGAGGAACCAGTGTTGAATGTATAGCTTGTGACATTAATAACATAATGTAAAGAAACTCTCTTTGAAAATAGAACATTTCTTAATTCCATGTGTTTCCTGATGATGAGTATCCATACTTCAGTCTTTCTACCAAATAAAAGTTATTTTTTTCCAAGTTAATTTATTATTTACTGTATAAAGTCTTTGCTTTTTCTAATCAGATAATACTGAAAGGGTACTTTCTATCTAGTAAATTTTTTAAGTGAAATTTTTATTAACTGTAATAAAGGCTTTGCTTTTTCTATTTTTATAAACATATAATATTTCAGGAAACTTGTTTAACAAAAAACTTAGATTTTACTTTTCATTTTCACAGAAGCAAATATAGCTCATTGGTGACCTCTGCAGGAAACAAACAAGGTTACAGAATACCTATGTATAGTGTCAAATAGACACATTAGTTTGTATGTTTAGGAGTATTTTTTAATTATACCACCCTACAGAATTACCCTCATACTTTGCCATAATTTTGAGGTCACACCAAGTACTACAGTTGTAATACCTTTACCAAAGGCTGCATGTCTAAATGTTTCATACAACTGCTTTGAAGATAGAGAATATAAGTAGAGAAAGCATATTTAACTATGCCCATCATTTTTTTTTAAATACAATTTTCATTTTATCCTTTGCAGAATATACAGTCATTATATTTTTTTGCCTATTTTAAGGTTTGAAGAATACTGACAATTGCAATTTAGAATTAATAATTTTTTGGTAAAGCCCTTTATATTTACTTTAGAAGTACAGTGTCTATGGCCCCAATTTTTATTTTTAATTACTATATACAACAAAAAAAAATGTATTTCAAAGTATTTGCTACATTCCTAGCTGACATTTTCACATGGTCAATGAGAAACTACAAATGCCATGCTAATACCGTTCAGTCATCGGTGGATCGGTGGGATGGAATGACGCCTCTTGAAGCTTTCAGAAGACATCTCTCTCGAATGCATATTTTTTATTTCGCTCTGGGTAAACAGAATTGTTGACAAGATCAGTGTGCAGCCATTTTCATTTACTTACAACTCTGCTGCTGCAAAACAAAATTTAACTTAAAAAATAAGAACTACTGACAGCAGCATGAGTTGCTTTAAACTGTTTATGTAGCAAAGATGCCTTATGAGCATTCTGCCCCCCTAAACTGCATACATGCATGGGCATGCACTCCCAGTGAGACCTATTCACACATCATCTGATTGGTCTGATCTGCTAATTCCCACCAATGATAAATAATCATCATCATCATCATCATCATAACAGCAACATGCTGGAAGCCTTTTATTTAAATGATTTTAAAAAACATTCAGCCACTGAAACAAGCAGAACCTTTAAAACTCAGTTACTGCTCTTTCTTGTGCTGTTGGGTGAGGTGAGTCATGCAGTTAGAACCTCTGTAATTTGAATGGGATATTACAATACACTACTGCAACCAATTTGTATTCAGTGGCAAAGCATCACTTCATAGTATTCACAACCATTTGTTTTTTGGCTTTATTTTCTGGTCTCATTTGAATCTGTGTTCATTTGTCATTCTGCTGTTGTGACTATATAAACAAGATGAAGCATAACATTAGAAGTATGGAATAAAAGGAGAAAACTCCATTAAAACCACATTACCAAAGTATTTAATTTCAAGCTAAATGCAAATGCTTTGTCCATGACAGCTCAGGAATCAATTAATGAATTAGCCAACCAGCAATTATTTAAATGTCTTTATCAACCCAGGTAAACCTGATTTTATGTCCATATATGTAAACTAATTAAAAAAATACATTTATAATGTTCATAGATGTTAAACATCTTTCTGTAGTACTGAGATAAGATGCACCAAAAAAAAAAAATAATTTTAAAACACCACAGCAACAAGACAATATAATAAAATACCACAGTATAAAAGTCATGGACCGCAGAACAGTTTACACCAAGATTTAATTTGAACTTAGTGCTACGACACCAAGCCTTCAAAGAGTACAAAATTAATTCCATACATCATTATCTATATATATATATATATACAATAAAATCAATCATCTCATCAAACAATTAATTAATTAATTAATTAATTAGTTAGTGAAATCACATACTTCCAATTATACTCCTTATTTAACCCATAGGGTTCCAGAGTGTTATACTTTAAAATAAGAAGAGTTTATTTCTTCATTAACTTGTCTTTAATATGTAAGCCTTCTCCCAATGACACTTTTATTTTTTCCAGAATGCATCCTTCTAAACAATCTGGTTCAGCATTGTGTGCAGTAATAAAGTGTTGTCCTAAGGAACTTTCTATTTTTTGATTTTTAATGTCCTTTATATGTTCTTGTAAACGTGTCTTAAATGCTCTACCTGTTTTGCCTGTATAAAAAAGGTTACAACACAGCCACTGGGGATGCACAAGCCAGTGCATTTCTTTGTGCCAGTCCCAAGCCCAGTTAAATGGGAAAGGTTGCATCAGGAAGGGCATCCGGTGTAAAAGTTTGCCAAATCATACATGCGGACAACAGTACAGATATACATACCGGATCGGTCAAGGTCCAGGTTAACAATGACTGCCACCAGTACTGTTGGCCAACAGGGTGCTGGCGGAAATTGGGCTACTGTTGGCCAAAGGAGGAGAAGAGGGGGAAGGCATGCCCGAAGGCAGGTAAAGGCTAGGACTGTGGTAGTGAGGTTCAGAACTTTGAATGTTGGCAGTATGACTGGTATAGGGAGAGAGCTAGCTGATATGATGGACAGAAGGAAGGTTGGTATATTGTGTGTGCAAGAGATCAGACGGAAGGGGAGCAAGGTTAGGTGTATTGGAGATGGGTTAAAATTGTTTTATCATGGTGTGGATGGGAGGAGAAATGGCATAGGGGTTATCCTGAAGGAACAGTATGCTAAGAGTGTTTTGGAGGTGTAAAGAGTGTCGGATAGAGAGATGTTTATGAAGCTGGAAAGTGATGGTGTAATGATGAATGTTGTTAGTGCATATGCTCCACAAGTTGGGTGTGCGATGGATGAGAAAGAAAACTTTTGGAGTGAGTTGGATGAAGTGGTGATGACTGTACCCAAGGGTGAGAGAGTGGTGATTGGAGCAGATTTCAATGGGCATGTTGGTGAAGGGAACAGAGTGGATGAGGAAGTGATGGGTAGGTATGGTGTTAAGCAAAGGAATGCAGAAGGTTAGATGGTAGTGGATTTTGCAAAAAGGATGGACATAGCTGTGGTGAATACATATTTTAACAAGAGGGAGGAGCATAGGGTGACATACAAGAGTGGAGGGAGATGCACACAGGTGGATTATAACTTATGTAGAAGGCCCAGTCTGAAGGAGATTGGAGACTGTAAAGTGGAGGCAGGGGAAAGTGTAGCTAGGCAGTATAGGGTGGTGGTTTGTAGGATGACATTGGTGATCAAGAAGAGGAGGAGGAGTGTGAGAGCAGCACCAACGATCAAATGGTGGAAATTGAAAAAGGGTAATTGTGAGGTGGGGTTCAGGGAAGAGTTAAGACAGGCACTTGGTGGCATTGAAGAGTTACCGAATAGCTTGGTAACTACAGCAGAGCTAGCAAGGGAGATGGCTAGAAAGGTGCCTGGTGTGACATCTGGAAAGAGGAAGGAGTACAAGGAGACCTGGTGGTCGGATGAGGAAGTACAGGAGAGTATACAGAGAAAGAGGTTGGCAAAGAAGAAGTGGGATTGTCAGAGAGATGAAGAAAGTAGACAGGAGTATAAGGAGATGAGGTGCATGGCAAAGAGAGAGGTGGCGAAATCTAACGATAAGGCGTATGAAGAGTTGTATGAATGATTGGACACCAAGGAGGGAGAAAAGGACCTGTATCGATTGGCTATGCAGAAGGACCATGCTAGAAAAGATGTGCAGCAGGTAAGGGTGATAAAGGATAATGAGGGAAACGTACTCACAAGCGAGGAGAGTGTGTTGAGCAGATGGAAAGAGTACTTTGAGGGGTTGATGAATGAAGAGAATGAGAGGGAGAGAAGGTTGAATGATGTGCGGATACTGAATCATGAAGTGCAATGGATTAGCAAGGAAGAAGTAAGGATAGCTATGAAAAGGATGAAGAATGGAAAGGCTGTTGGTTCAGATGACATACCTGTGGAAACATGGAGGTATTTAGGTGAAATGGCAGTGGAGTTTTTAACTAGATTGTTTAATGAAATCTTGTAAAGTGAGAGGATGCGTGAGGAATGGAGAAAAAGTGTTTTTTACCGATTTTTAAGAATAAGGGTGATGTGCCGAGCTGTAGTAACTACAGAGGGATTAAATTGATCAGTCACACCACGAAGTTATGGGAAAGAGTAGTGGAAGCTAAGTTAAGAAGGGAGGTGATGATTAGTGATCAGCAGTATGGTTTCATGCCAGGAGAGAGCACTACAGATGCGATGTTTGCTCTGAGAGTGTTGATGGAGAAGTACAGAAAAGGTCAGAAGGAGTTGCATTGTGTCTTTGTGGACTTAGAGAAAGCATATGACAGGGTGCCTAGAGAGGAGTTGTGGTATTTTATGAGGAAGTCAGGAGTGTCAGAAAAGTATGTAAGAGTGGGACAGGATATTTGCAAGGGTAGTGTGACAGCGGTGAGGTCGGCGGTGGGAGTGACAGATGCATTTAAGGTGGAGGTGGGATTACATCAAGGATCAGCTCTGAAGTCTTTCTTATTTGCAATGGTGATGGACAGGTTGATAATAGAGATCAGACAGGAGTCCCCGTGGACTATGATGTTTGCAGATGACATTGTGATATGTAGTGAGTTTAGGGAACAGGTGGAGGAGACCCTGGAGATGTGGAGATATGCTCTAGAGAGAACAGGAATGAAGGTCAGCTGGACTAAGACAGAATATATGTGTGTGAATGAGAGGGAGGATAGAAGAATGGTGAGGATGCAGGGAGTAGAGGGGGCAAAGGTGGATGAGTTTAAATACTTTGGATCAACAGTTCAGAGTAATGGTGTGTGTGGAAGGGAGGTGAAGAAGAGAGTACAGGCAGGGTGGAGTGGGTGGAGAAGAGTGTCAGGAGGGATTTGTGACAGACGAGCACTAGAAAAAGAGTGAAAGGAAATGTCTACAAGAGGGTAGTGAGACCAGCTATACTTATATTTAACAAAGCAATTTTAACTAAGGTTTATGTTTGAAGCATTTTATATAACAAAATATATATACATATCTATTTATTATATCTATTTATTATATATACTTTTGGTTTTAACTTTTAGATTCATTCACCTTTAAGGTTCATGTGTTTCAATGCATTTTTCATGTGCAATTGAATTTGTTCACTCATTGGTTCATTTGAATTAGATTAGTTTATTTGTTCACCAAAGGAAGAGAGGTTAGGTATCTGATGAAGTTATTGTGACAAAAACGTATGTGGATTAACTTTACAGCGTTATTGTGCTGTTGCTTGTGCTTTGCAATTTCATTTGCTGTGCTGTGCTGCTGTGATTTAGCTTGCTGTGGATTGCTTTTGTGCTTCTTCATTAAAGCAGTTGCCCGTTTTGCTGAGCTCCGTGTGTGCCTTACTTCAGGTTTACCAGTTTTTATCTTGGGCACTCAGACCACTGGTTTCGTTTATTGGATGAGTTTAAATACTTTGGATCAACAGTTCAGAGTAATGGTGCGTGTGGAAGGGAGGTGAAGAAGTACAGGCAGGATGGAGTGGGTGGAGAAGATTGTCAGGAGGGATTTGTGACAGACAAGCACCAGCAAGAGTGAAAGGGAATGTCTACAAGAGGGTAGTGAGACCAGCTATATTATATGGGTTGGAGACAGTGGCACTGACAAAAAGGTAGGAGTCAGAGCTGGACGTGGCAGAGTTAAAGATGTTAGGATTTGCACTGGGTGTGACAAGGGTGGACAGGATTAGGAATAAGTACATTAGAGGGTCAGCCTAGGTTGGAAGGTTTGGAGACAAAGCCAGAGAGGCAAGCTTACGTTGGTTTGGACATGTGTTGAGGGGGGATGCAGAGTATACTGGGAAAAAGATGCTAAGGATGAAGCTGCCAGGTAACAGGAAAAGAGGATGGCCTAAGATAAGGTTTATGGATGTGGTGAGAGAGGACATGCAGATGGTTGGTGTGACAGAGCTAGATGCAGAGGACAGGAAGAAATAGAAACAGATGATCCACTATGGAGACCCCTAACGGGAGAGCCGAAAGAAGAAGAAAAAAAAGACAACTACATCTTAAGGCATAAACTATTCTGTTGGAGATGTCATCTTAAAGGCAAGAAAGTTGGGTTAAACATACATTTACAGAGGAAATAAACACATATGAAGGCAATCAACCTGGTTAAAAATGGAAGAGGGGAACAACCTTCTCTTCCTTTTTTATTATAAAGCACATGGTCACATGACTTCTCTTGACCTGCCACACCGACAACGTCAGTGTAAGGGCACACATACAATCATTCACTCTCTCTTATTATTATCAGCCAACACCCCCACTTGCTCTTATGCTATGTACAAATACATTTTAAGAACATATTTTGGATAATTCTTCCTTCACATTCCAAATATGTAATACATGAACCTTCCAATTTTCAATTTCGTAGCAGGTTCAGTAAAGATATCTGCAACCATGTCCATTGAACAATATTCAAGGCTCATTTTGTCATCATTAAGTGCTGATCTATCAAAATGATACTTAATGTCAACATTAACAATCTCACCAACAATCTCACATATAAATCCTCTTCACAAGGGTGGTAACTCAACCGAAATATCTAACTATCGCCCCATAGTCCTACTCTCCCCCCTAGCCAAAATAATGGAAAAATGTATCCACCGCCAGCTACTTGATCACCTTCTCCAATATAACCTTCTATCAGACTGTCAACATGGTTTTATGCCTTTCCATAGTACTACTACTACTGCCTTACTATCCTTCTCTGACTGCATCAATAAGCATCACAACAACAACAGGCTCTCCACTGCACTCTGCATAGACCTATCAAAAGCCTTTGATATGGGGAACCATCAATTACTTCTAGACATACTAAAACAACTCTCACTCAACACACAGGCATTACAGTGGTTCAAGTCCTACTTAGGAAACAGACAGCAAGCTGCCCTCTGGGGCAATAACCTTTCCACTCTTCTTCCTGTTACTCTTGGGGTCCCACAAGGCTCCGTCATGGGACCTCTCCTTTCCTCTATATTCATCAATGACCTACAGCTAAATATTCCTCAAGCTACCTGCATACAATATGTAGATGATTCCACACTAGTGTGTTCTGCCACCTCCTCTGCTGAGCTCCAAACCATTACCCAGACAGTATTTAACTCAGTTGAAAAATGATTTTTGTAACAATGCCTCCTACTAAACACCAAAAAACCTAAATTACTGATATTTACTCCCACACTGAAGTCCCCCCTATTGATCTTACTGTTAAATCTAGCAATGGTACTATAATTACACCTGACCTGACCACCAAGCTCTTAGGCGTAACAATTGATTGAAATCTTAACTTTGACACACATATTAACACTACTATTAAAACTGTTAGAAAACTTGGCTCACTTTATAGGATAAAATCTTTCCTTACCCCTGAAGCCAGAACCACCATTGCCCATACCTACCTGATCTCTACCCTCCTCTATGCTTCATCTATTTATACAAATCTTTCCAAAACTAACCTAAACAAACTGGCAACTTCCTACAATAACATTGCCAGATTTGCTACAGGTTCAACATATAGAACCCATCACTGTTTAAATCTCAAACAGCTAGGATGGCTAGAACTCTAAAACCAACTATTATTTCAGCAACTTACAATTACTCATAAGATTCTTTTTCATACCAACAATACTCCTAGTCTTAATAGCATAGTTTCTCCTTATAGAAATCTTACTACCCTTCGCTCAGCAAATAAATTACAAGTAACCATTCAGAAATCCCTTAATAAAGCAGGGGACTCCCTCTTCTCTAATTCCATGGGTACAATTTGGAACAAAGTCCCCAGCAGCCTACAATTACTTTCATCATTCCCACTCTTCAAGTACCAACTAAAAATACACCTTAAAGCACAATGGTTATGCCCATGTACTAACCCAGATTAACACTAATTGTAGAGTATACTGTTTTTCTCCTTCTATAACCCACTAGTGGGCAAATAAACCCTCATCCTAGTTAATATTGTAGTTTCTTATTTCTTTCTTATCACATGAAACTTACTTTGTATATTTCTAAAACCCTACTCCTGCTCCTGGCACTTTCATGGTCAGTTTTTGTACTATTGCCACCTATGTTATACATGTGTAAAGTTCTAAACAGGCATAATAATTAGAGCCTCTCATCTCTTCTCCACTCTACCGTAGAACAAATGTCAGACTATATACCTCAGATATATGTTTCTCAAACTACTGCATTGCCAAAACCTGCAGTCATGATTTTCTATTGATGTTAGTTCATTCTATGCTAGCCTACAGCAATAATGTATTTAATCATTTTTTTGTATCATTTTTGTGCCTGTAGTCCTTGATGCTAGTTTTGCTATGTTAGTCTGCAGCTTTACGGTATTTGTATTTTTAACATGTATTAGTTTTATGTTGCTGTATTGCTTTGTATTCCTGTTACATTAGTTTAATCATGGAGTTTATCTTCCCAGGCCTCTTACTGAAAATGGACATGTATCCAGTTGGACTAGCCCAGTAAACAAATGTAAAATAAAAAATAATGTTTACATCTCTGTCGGCTTACCAGATTCTTCGACAAAGCAATTGCTCTTTGATTGTCCTCAAATACTTACTGGCACACACTTGCACTCTCCATCCATTCCACTCAACAGCTGCACAAGGTACAAACTCTCGTGTTGTTGTTGTCAATGCCACGTACTCTGCCTCACATGTAGATAAAGCCACCATTTGTTGTTTCTTTGATTTCCATGAAATAATAGGCCTGTCTCTATTGAGGCTAAAGCAATAACCTGTTGTACTACACCTTTCGTTATGATCTGTTGCCCAATCTGCATCACTGTATGCTACAAGCTGAAGTTTCTCTTCACTTTTCTTGTAACACAGCTCTCTGTCCAATGTACCTTTTAAGTACCTTAACACATGTTTGGCTAGTGTTAAATGAGATTCACTCGGTTGTGACAAATATTGTGAAAGTTTACTTACAACCCAGCTAAGATCAGGTCTCGTGCTGGTCATAACATATATGAAACTACCCACAAGCTCACGATATTTTCTTGGTTCGGTAGATTCACTGTCACATTCAAAGTTTGTTTTTTGTTCAGAAAGGGTACTTCTTACTTTACAATTAGACATACCAAATTTCTCAAGAATTTTCGTGATGTATCTCTTTTGGTTCATCTTTACTTCACCACTATTCTGTGTAAAGTCAATGCCTAGAAAATGTCTTAGCTTTTCCAGATCTTTCATTTTAAATTTAGCTTTGAGCATTTCTTTTACATCGTTCAGTGATTCATTGTCAGTAGCTGCTATAATGAGATCGTTAACCCATATAATTAGGACTGTTTTCTCATTTTCATCCTGTCTAGTGTATACACAGTGGTCTGCAGGGTTTTGGATAAAACTATTTTCACAAAGATAATCGTGCAGCATTTTGTTTTAGTTACACCCTGATTGTTTCAATCCGTACAATGACTTATTCAGTTTACAAACCAATTTTTCATCATTATTTGATTTCTTTTCAAAACCTCCAGGTTGCTCCATATACACCTCACAGTCAATAGGAGCATGTAAATAGGCCATTTGTACATCCATCTGGTGCAATTCTAAATTGTACTGAGCAGCCATCTGCATTAGACTTCATACAGATGTCATACTTGCAGTTGGTGCAAATGTTTCATTATAGTCTATACCAGCAATTTGACTGTAGTCTTTAGCCACATATCTGGCTTTGTAAGTCTCAGTATTATCTGCATTGTCTTTTACAGTGAAAATCCACCTACCCCCCACTGCATTTTATCTTCTGGCAGTGTGGTAAGTGTAAATGTGTTGTTTTCCTTTAAAGACTTAAGTTCCTCCTTCATAGCTTTGACCCACTTCTCCGAGTTAGATGAAGTCTTGGCCTCTCTAAAGCTCTGTGTTGTGTTGCATATTAGTCTGTAGCAACAGTCAACATTAACTGTCACATAATCGTCGTTTTCAACTTTACACTCATAGTCCTTGAAGTATGCAGGTGGTTTTCTCTCTCTTTTAGAGTAGTGTGTATCCTGCCTTTCCTCTTCTTGTCTTATTTTTGTGTCTCCATCATTTATTATAGACTTGGTGTGATTCACTTGTATTTCTTTAGTGATTTGACTGTCAGCTTTTGATTCTGACTTAACATGCACACTTCTTCTAGTATTAAAATCTTCATTCATCACTTCTGGGTCTGTCTGAATCTGGCATTCAGCTACATTCTCAGTAATGAACTTGACTAATCTGTGTTTAAGGAACCTTCCTGTATCTGGATAATAGACCAGATAGGATGGGCTGTTTTTATCATATCCGACAAAGATCCCCTTATCACATCTTGGGTCTGACTTCTTTTTATCTTCTCTGTATGCATAACACACTGATCCAAATTATCTCATCCTTGAAAGATCAGGTTTCTTTCCTGTTAGCATGAAGAATGGGGTCTGCCCCACACGGCTGTTATAAAATCTATTGCGAACAAAAGCAGCAATCATTACTGTATGTCCATAACTATTTAGGTAGGTTACTCTCTATCAACATACACCTTGCCATTTTGAACAGTGTTCTCCAGTTTCTCTCTGCTGTCCCATTCTGATGGGGTGAGTAAGGTGCTGATGTTTCGTGTCTTATAACATTTTTACTCAGTAGTGACTGAAAGTCTTTTGACATGAACTCAGTGCCGTTATCTGATCTGATACACTTTACCCTTCCATAAGGGGCTGAATCTGCAATAAACTTTTCAGTTGCCTTGAATGTGTCACTTTTGGCTTTCAGAAAGTAGACAATTATTACACCTGAGTAGTCATCAGTAAATGCTAAAGTGTACTTAAATCCATCTTTTGTTGCTGGCTCAATTGGGCCTGCTAAATCAGCATGGACTAGTTCAAACACAGTTTTTGCTCTTGCATCTGGTTCTCTGTTTCTGCTCTGGCCAAATTTCCCTTGCATACAAGTTTCACTATCTAGGTTAGGTCTCTCAACTTTACCTTTAATTTTCATACCTTTTACCACCTTTTCTAATTTTGACACATCTTCAAAATTACAGTGACCAAGCATTTTATGCCATGCTTGAATGTCATAATAGCTCTGAGATGCATCATAATGTATCCCACCTTTGTTTTCTTCATCATATGTGCTTAAGTAATAGAGTCTATCATACTCAATTATGTCAAACCTGGTGCCGTTTTTATAGATGAGTTGGTCCTTTCCTTGTTTAAAGTTGATCGAGGCCCACTTGGACATTGCTGCCTTAACAGAAAAAATGCTTTGCGGATACGTCGGGATATACAACACCCGAGTCATCATCACCTTTACTTTGCGCCCCTCTGTGTTTAGCAGACATACCTCCACATTACCTCTCTTCTGTGTGACCCCACAGGTTCTAGTTCCATCAACTAATTCCACAATGTGCTCCTTCAGTTGGAAAGTTGCATCAAAGTGTTTATACTTTTTCAGGTCATCAATTATGTGTGACGTGCCGCCAGTGTCCACCATTAATCCTTTCTGTTTTAATTCACGAATCTGATGCTCATTTATTCTGAAGACAAATGTGTGATCATCCACGTCACTTGCTTGTTTCACATTATCTTTCTTCTTTCATCTACAGTTACTGTCCCTGTGGCTGGAGTTTTTGCACGAACTACACCACTGTCTCTGCCCTTTATATTCTCTCCGGCATTCTCATGCCTTGTGTCCCTTTTGGCCACAGCTATAGCATATAATCTCTGCTTTTACTCCTTCCCCAAGGCCACTCGCTTTCATCACATTATCATTACTTACGTTGGCATTAAACTTCTCGGTATGTTCATAGCTTCTCAACCTTGTTTTGAACTCACCAAAGCTTAACTTATCATCATCTTGCATGATGTGGACTGCAAATTGTTTAAAAGTTTCAGGTAATTCTTTCAGAATCATTGCAATTAGTAATCCATCACTGAACTTCTCCCCAGTATTTCTAAGTGCTGTAATGCCCATTTCAGCCCTAATAATATAGTCTGTGACACTTTCACTGGCGGCCTTCTGGAGGCTTGATAATTCAGTGTATAGTCTAATTACCTGTGGCTTCCCTTTTGCAGCATAATGGTCTCTCAGGATCTGAAGCGCTTCTCTACCATTGTCTGCAGCTTCTCTCATGACGAGGGACAAACTTTTGTCATCTAAGAACTGTATTAGTTCTAAATAGGCCTCCTCATTTTTCTCAGTGTCATCTTCCTCCTCATTCTCGTCATCCTCTGCGTCCTGCTGCACATTTCACAAAATGGTGTCATTCAGCCCTGGCAAGTGCAGATGTCCCAGAATCTTTGTCTCCCACAACTCGTAATTTTTTTCATCTTCGTCAAAACATAGTCTATGCCATCAGCTTCCTACTTCCCTCCTGGGCCCATAACTTGTTGGCAGTGTCATTTTAAGGGCAAAAAAGTCGGTTTAAACATACATTTACAGAGGAAATAAACACACGTGAAGGCAATCAATCTGGTTAAAAACAGAAGAGGGGAACAACCCTCGCTTCTTCCTTTATTATAAAGCAGATGGTCACATGACCTCTCTTGACCTCTCCACATCAACGATGTTAGTGTAAGAGCACACATACGATCATTCACTCTCTTTTATTATTATCAGCCAACATATTCCCTCTGTATTACATTTGTACAAGCCCCTAAATGGAAACCTTATATCATTAATTTTTTGAAAAAGTAGTTACTATATATTTACACACTAAGCACTTTTTACTAGCTATAGTTCCCATTTTATTTTTCATAAAGTTAGAATCTATAGTGACCTCTGGCAGTACAAAACAATTATGTACCAGCATCTCTGCCAAATTTCTATTCCTCTTATAAGAGACTTTCATCTGTCTCTTTACCAAGTATCTCAAATCTTTATAATTTGTTACCATTTTCAAATATTTTGTAACTTCCTTGATTATACTTTCTGTCAGTATATTAAATGTAGTAACAAAATATACTTCTCTACTTCCTTCTGCATTCCTCCTTTCATTATTTACATATTTCCTTCCTGTTTCATTCTTCCTTGTCCCATTCCCCAAAACACTGTCATCTCTGACTGTTATTCCATATCTGTATTCTGTTACTTTCTTCTTGGATTCTTCCACTACTTTCCTATTATACCCCCTGTCTATAAACATATTTTCTGTCATTAACAATTAATTTTCAAATACATCATCAGAACTGCAAAATTTATTTAGCCTCAAAAATTCATTGTATGGCAATACAGTAATTAAATGGCCTGGATGGCAACTAGTACCATACAAAAAAGCATTATTCTGGCCAAATTTCCTATGGACTGTTGTTTCTAGACAATTAATGTCTACATTCAAAAATGTAACTTTTCGTCCCATTTGTATGCCATCAAATTTAAAGCCAAAATTATTATCGTGCAAGTCATCTATAAAGGACTGAGCCTCTTCTATACTTCCATCACATAGAAATATCAGGTCATCTATAAATCTAAAATAATAGACAGCCTGACTTTTATAGAAGTTGTGTGTGTATATATATATTCTGCTTCAAATTTTGCCATTACAATGTTTGCATACATAGGGGCAAAAGGTGCCCCCATTGCTGTTCCGTGCAGCTTGTGGTAAATATCACCATTAAACAAAAAATAATTATTTTTCAGACAGAAATCCATAAGTTCTATTATAAAGTGGGTCAGTGGGGAATCACCCAAGAAGTAAAAAAGTGCCTTAATACCATCTTTAGGTCTTATATTAGTATACAGACTTTTAACATCTAGGTATAGCCAGTACATGTTATTATTCCAAACTTTCTTACTAATTTTATACAGAAATTCCTGGCTATCCTTGATGAACGAAGGTAAAGCAAACACATATGTTTTTAAATATTCATGTAGCAAAATACATATGTTCTTTAAAAAATATTTTTCAGCTGAGACTATTGGTCTTCCACTAAGATTTTCAAGTCCTTTATGTGTTTTGGGTAAGCAATAAAACTCTGCAATGCTTCTATTTTCTATACTAAACTTTTTCAGGTCACCATTAACAAAATATGCCAAAAGTAAACCTTTCTGAAAGAAAGCGTCATATTCTTTCATAGCTTTTTCATATTGCTTCACATTACACTTTTCATACACTTTTTATCATTTAAATGAGCAAGGCACATTTCAACATACTGAACATGATTTAAAATCACTACTTGATTCCCTTTCTCCAATCATTTTGCTATCATCCTTCTATCTGCACACAATGCTTTAAAGGCTGTCCATTCTTCCCTAGTCAAGTTGTAATGTGCATTCTGTTTGTCTCGTCCAAAATCCTTATATCATTTTTCTATTACAAAATTCATTGTCAAAATAAAACTTTGTATATTTGCACTAGAAAAAGGGGGCATAAATAAAGATTTAACCCCTATTGTCCAAGTATTAAATTACTGTAAGCATTAATTACATCATCACATAAATCATTCTCATCTGAAATACGAGTAAAATGATTCATTACAACTTCCTTTTACATTTTCTGATTGATTCATATTTTGCTTGTTAAAATAATCAATTAGATTAATTTGTTTTGCTCAAATTGAAACAATTCACTTTTTATAACATGTATCCTTGGCAAAGTTGTAGGTATAAATTTTAACCCTAAATTTAAAACAGAAATTGCCATTTCTGGAACATCTATACCTGACAAGTTAAGCACCAACTCATGAACAACATTACCATAATTTCTATTAATTTCATTTAGTCCTTTTGTTATAATACTTGGTGTAGTTACTGTCCTTCCCCTTTCCCCAGTTGCTTCTGCTTCTCTTCTTTCCCTGATATTGATTTCCCGCATCTTTACGAGAATGATTGTTAAAGTCTGCTGAATTATGTGCTGCCGGTAACGGTGGATACTCTTCAGTATCATTCTCTCTCTCCATGGTAGCATCCATCTCTTCTGAAGCGTCAAAGGACACGGAAGCCGTAGCAGGCATATTTTCATGGCTCACAACCCTTCCGCGTGCTCACGCAAGATTATTACATTTGCATTTCCATAGAAACGCTGTCTCACTGTTATAATCTTTAATATCTCTTGTGATTTTATTACTCTTTCTTTCGACTAGTCCCTTTTCAACAGCCAACAATTTCTTATTGATTTCTCCCAGTAACTCATCCATTCTAAAAATAATGTTAACTGCAGAGTCACGAAAAAATGGTAGTTCATGAGAATATTAACATGCACTCATTAATCAGACTTAGCTCTGTACAGTTAGCAACCCTAGAATATTACTGCATAGATGTAACCAATTTCATGTTAATATCATATCTTTGATATGTTTGTCTGCATGCATATAGTCGAGCATATTATTAAAATACTTACTTTATGCTTTAAAATTATATTTAAGTTTGAATCACTTTGGGAGCATCTATCATTTTATTTGCCATTTTACTGATAGATTGATTAAAAGGTGTGATCAGAATTTGCATCTCTATAACTATGCTTTTTTAACATGGCCACTCTGACATTGTAAACTATTAGAAAAGAGGAAATGGGTAACGGAAACCTAATCTATCATGACAAAAATGCTTCCTTAAAATGCCAGTGATAATTTGTGTTACCTTTTGAAGATGAAGTCTAGTGTTGTAGAGGGAAGGGACTCTGATTATGTTGGGTACCACTGACAGAAAAGTCCTAAAAGTAAAAGTACACAAGGGACAGAAGGATTGCATTTGTTACCAGACAAGACAATCCCATGTTTTTTCTTTATTTTTTTTTTTTTTTGTAATTACACTTCCATGTTCACTTATGAAAACTTCTAGAGCTCCAAAAAATAGCAAGTTTGCTAAAAAACAATAGAGTCTTCTTCGGTTTGACATTATGCTTAGAGTTATTATATACACTTTGATGAATAAGCAGTCTGAAGCTGGTCATCAGACTACATAAAACTGATAAGGATTTGCATTTTGGTTTCATTAGCTGCTTAATATGAGGGAGCTATACATAGAAAATATTATGATATATGCATCAAATGTAGGCAAGGAACTTCTTGTACTAAAATGGTAGTGAGATGTTTATAATAATTCATCTGATTTTGTTTCGTGAGACCAGATGAATTGCAACAAAACTCTTGATGATCCAAACCATCAAGAGGCCAAACCAAATAAATGTACAATGTTGAGAAATAAAGTACATGCTCATAGTGCATTTTGGAATGGATGTTGCACCCCCCCCCCCGCTTATATCACATGCTCATAATACATTTTGGAATGGGCTATACTACCAATTGGATAATAATATTGCACAGTAATAATTGGGCACCCTTTTAAGGGCCTTTGAGTAGCTAATAAATATTAGTGGGTGGTGGCAGCTGTTGCTACCATATAGTCTGGGGAAAAAGGGGCACAGCTGGAGAACCTGTGCCAGTCTTCCCCAGGAGTGTCTGTGTGTTTATATAAACTCTTCTCAAAGTGTGTGTGTGTGTGTGTGTGTGTGTGTGTGTGTGTGTGTGTGTGTGTGTGTGTGTGTGTGTGTGTGTGTGTGTGTGTGTGTGTGTGTGTGTGTGTGTGTGTGTTTGTGTTTGTGTGTATGTGTGTCAGCTACTTGGGCAGAGACACAAAGCACTGGCTGGACAGAGAGGGTGCTGGAGGTTTTAGCTTGCCCACTAGGCTGAGATCTGGACCCTATAGCTGTGCCAGTGGGGAGTCTTATTGGGGACCTGGAGAGCAAGGGAGTGACCAGCCCCAGACTGACTGATCTATGTGTGCCCTTAAGAGAAATGGAACTTTACTGTGTGTATTTGTTATCCTTTCCTCCTATATGAGACACCCCTCACTGGTGTTAGTGGTGAGAATTGAGGCTCCTTGATTGCTGGGCCAGGGAACGGCATCACAGATACATCAGATCTTAAGAAATCAGAATGCATAATGGTCAGGTTCCCAGTGATTAAAATGGGTGATTAAAACAATTCTGAACCAAAGTGTTCAAGAGAACAAGATGATAGCTTTAACATCCAATTTGTCATAACTCAGGGATAATCTTCTTATTCTTCTTCTTTTGGCTTTTCCCGGTTAGGGGTCACCACAGTGGATCACCTGTCCGCTCATGATTGGCAGTGGAGTTTTACAGTGTTGAGTTGCCAGCCCGACGTCCAACCTTCCACAAAAGGCACACACACACACACTCACACCTAGGGCCAATTTAGAATGTCCAATCCACCTACAGCATGTCTTTGGGATGTGGAAGGAAACCAGAGCACCCGGAGGAAACCCATGTGACCACAGGGAGGACATGCAGACTCCACGCAGAAGGCACCCCAGCCGAGGATTGAACCAGAGAACCTCTTGCTGTGAGGTGACAACACTAACCGTTGCACCACCATGGCTGCCCAACTCAGGGCTAGTAATAGTTCTAATGATGCGCAGGGGTAAATCACCCCATATGGAACTGAGTTTGAGTTCCCGTTATATTGATAATTGAGTATGTTGGCTGTCTTTCTATGTGTGTGTGTGTGTGCGTGTGTGTGTGTGTGTGTGTGTGTGTGTATATGTGTATTGTGTGTTTCTGTGTGTATGTATGGGGTGACAGATGTTTAAGGTCATATCTGATGATATGAAGGATGTCCTTAACTACCAATTTCATTAGAAGATATGGAATTTAGGTCATGATTAGAAGAAGTCCTTTTTCTTTTAAAGAATATCTGTCTTAATTATTCACTAGAAGAATTCCTTGCAAGGAGTGTCTTGTCTGTCTGCAGCCATGCCCCTTTTGATTGATGTTTTACACCTATCTGTGAATTCTTAGTCTTTGCTAAGGTTAGACAAGTATATAAGGTGACTTAAGTAAACCTCTTCCCTCAACTGAGTCTCCAGGAGAAACCAAACAAACAAAATCTCAAATTCCTCCTCCTCACAGCTGTCACTGTAGTACCAAGCCTTGAGTTGAACTCCAGTCCCTGGCAGATATATGCTTGCTATTTTCCCCACAGTCTGGTTGCCTATCAAGGTGCAACTGTGTATCACTTCTTTTTTAATAGTGTATGATAAACCTTTATTCCCTACTGATAGATATTGTGCAAATTAACAAAAGAATACCTGTTTTCTAGAGCTTACTATTTGGGGACATGCATTTTTGGGGAGATGTGGGTGTAAAAAATGCCTTACTACTTGTATTATAATATCTTTTTTGGGGGCACATAATGGTAATCAACAGTGTGTTATGTCATTCTCCAAAACATCACCAACAAAACATCTAATACACAGCAGTGTGGTTATATGAACTCACAGCACAAAATATTGTACTAAATATATACAAGAAACATTCTATCTCTTAAAATCTCTGTACGTCAGTCTATAAATATTGTATCTCTAAGGTGTCACAAACTCAGAAAAAAGGGAACGTAATAAAAAAAATCATCTTCTTCACTTTTGTCCCATTCATGTGACCTTGAAGAACTCATTATATTATATACCATCAGGCAAATTTCAATGGCCTGAAACATCAACAAAACAAGAAACTGATAATATAGTTAGAGGATTTCAGGGTCAATAAAACAGCAGTCAGCAAACCACAGGGAAGCACTGTATTTGAGCACCACTTTCAACAGTCACCTGGAATTATTAAGAACACCGAATAACTTCTTGTAAACTGAACCATGTGCCTCAATATATTTATTTTATAATTTTGTGGTTGCTTCCAGATTTATTATTTTTAACAACTAGAAATATTTATTTTTCCATCTTTGACTAATTTTGGCATTGCACCACACACAATTCTCCCTGTACTCTGATTTTTTTTTAATTTATTTATGTATGTATGTATGTATGTCATGCAGAAACACTTTTTAAATGTTATTCTCCTTCAGGGAATTAACACAGTCTTCTGCGATACTGTGTCTTTCACACAGTAGCAGAATGGTGCTCGATATAGCAAAGCTGAAAGAACACAAATTACAGAAATAATTATAAAATCATGCCCTGGGATTCAGAAAGGGATATGGCACTGAGGAAGCCATTACTGTCAATGTTTCTGAATGAAGAAAGCCAGAGTGATTAAGAGACGATGTGTCCTGCTACAGCTTTACATGGACACTGGGCATACTG
The DNA here is from genome assembly GCF_019279795.1 of Protopterus annectens. Classification (NCBI taxonomy): domain Eukaryota; kingdom Metazoa; phylum Chordata; order Ceratodontiformes; family Protopteridae; genus Protopterus; species Protopterus annectens. The sequence continues at coordinate 158,886,491 of NC_056749.1, forward strand.
CTGATAGTGGCCTTGCTAGTGAAGCCATATGTAAGTCCTGTAGTCCAAGGGTGTGGCTAATGCTAATTAGCCATGTGCTGTTGTGTAGAAATGGAGATGGTACTAGAATAACTTTTTTTTTTTCTTTTAAGGAAGAAGTATACATGCATGTTGGTGGTTACAGTTATTCACTCCTAATAATGGTTTGCATCTCATAGTTGGAGTACAGGTAGGAGCTACAGAGTCATTTTTGTGTATGTGTTTGTCTATCTATCAACAGAATCATGAATGCAACTGCACAGGTGTGTGTATGTGTGTGTGTGTGTGTGTGTGTGTGTGTGTGTGTGTGTGTGTGTGTGTGTGTGTGTGTATATATATATATATATATATATATATATATATATATATATATATATATATATATATATATATATATATATATATATGTATATTATATATATATATATATATATATATATATATATATATATATATATATATATATATATATATATATATATATATACATATATATATATATATATATATATATATATATATATATATATATATATATATATATATATATATATATATATATATATATATATATATATATATATATATATATTATATATATTATACATATATATATATATATATATATATATATATATATGTGTGTGTGTGTGGTGTGTTTGTTTTGGGAGGTTGGTTGCAGTGAGTTGGTTGGTAGATGTGGCAGTGCAGTATTCAATTCAGAGAAATGGTAATTACCTGTCAATGAGTTGTTTCTTGGTACAGCTTTACCTTGTCTGTAAATCGTAGGTTATCACCTTTTTGTTAATTGGGAAATCCATACTAAGCAATTACATTGCAACTGATAATGTGTCTGCATCCTAGAGATTGTTTTCATGAAAACAGTTTAAGATACCAGTCCTTTCATAGATAAAATCTAATCAATCCTGAGTTTTGAGAAAGTGGGAACACCTCTGCCCTTGTATATACACCACTTTATTGAGCTGCTCCTTTGTTATCTAAACTGAGTCACAAACCTGTATGAATTTCTTGTACATTGAGTGGAAGGAACCATGATGTAGATAAATAAGCGATGCACAGGAAGTGGAATAGTTATTCTAGTAAATACCAAAAAAGTAGTAGAAACCACATACTGACACGTTAGTCGACCAGAGCAACCACACTGTAACTTCTAAATAGTTGTAAACCATGGAATTCGCACAACAAACGCAAAAGTCTCATATATAAGACCAAAACTTTGTAAACTCGTTTTTTCTCTGTAAAACACCTCTTTATTCAACTCAGACAGTTAAGCACTTTCTTCCCACAATACTGGACTTCATCATGGGACTTTGGTTGTAAACCACAGAATTCACACAACAAACTCACTCAGAAGTTACAGTGTGGTTGCTATGGTCGACTGATGTGTCAATGTGCGGTTTCTACTACTTTTTTGGTTATTTATACCACACTAATTCACTACATTTGAAATGACTAGCAAATACATTTAGTTCTGCTTGATATGTGAAAGAGCTTGCCTTTACATGACATAGAAAGTACAGTGGGTCCATATATATATATATATATATATATATTCTGTATTACTTACCTAACATTGTCTGATATTTAGTTAATATTGGTTGTGGAACAATGAGTATATGGCCCTTGACTACCTTTAAAATATCCTCTACTGCTGTGTTAACCCATTAACACTTCTGTGGTGTGGAATGTCACACTTCTAGCAGGATAGACACATCCTAACATTAAAGAGCAATTTCTGAAAAATAAGTTAAAAACATAAGGAAGTACAAACCAGACCATTCAAACTCTCAGTGCAAAAAATCTGGACAAAGCCAGAAATAATCGGAGACAAAGGCCCAAAAATAGGGTCAGCTTTTACATGTTACTCCTATAAACTTAGAATGTTGTTAGAATGACATATTTTGCATTATTACATATTTTCTGAAGGATACAAAGTCTGAAACGAAAATGTCTATCATTATTTAATAATATTTAGTTACTTTAATCCTCAATGATTTCCCAGAAAATCACATTTTTTGTGGGGAACAGACCAAAATTGAGAGGCAAAAATCTGGACATTCTGTGAAAATCTGGACAGTTGAGATGTATGGTACAAACAGCAATGTTATCAGTAAAAGACCTTTCCATTGATGATAATCGGTAAATTCACAATCTTTACATCAGGACTGTGAAATATTAAAATGCACATAAACTCAGAATTACATTATTCTCTAAAGTTTCACAAATTGTCATACCTTGAAAACAGTGCAACCTAAACAAATATTGTAGATAGACTTTTGTTAGTGTGACATGAGCTTTTACATGATAAAAGGAAATTCCTCTCTGAGTGATTATTGCTTATTCAGTTATTTACAGAGATAAGAAAAACATTATGCTTAAGTGTATAATTAAGTATAGCAACATAAGTAACACTGATTATCTCTTAAGATATGTAGTTTGCAATTCTTCTGCATCATCTGTGATTTCCGTTGATGCCATGCAACGGTTTGTAAGACATTTGGTTTTCAAAGTATTAATGCAAATATGGAAACACTGCATTATCTTTATAACTGA